>NC_142787.1:17189697-17350947 GCF_988280905.1 Pimephales promelas
TTATTGCTCGGTATCGTCAGGTCTGGAACGGATCCCATGTCAGAGTGATGATGTTGTTGAGTCATTGTTTGCACTTCCGAATGAATAATCTTTGACGGTTTACTCAGTTTGGTTTGGCAGTTACTTGTTTTTTTTTTTTTTTTTTTACATGCCAGAACATAGCTTATAGTATAGTTCACCCCAACATTTTATTTACTCACCTTCATGTTGTTGCAAAACTGTATTTTTTTTTTCCTTGAGTAAAAATGATAATTTCACACAGCTGTTTCCCACATAACTGCAGTTTAGATTAAAGCTTCGGTGGTTAGGAAGATTTTCATTGAATAATTAAAATTCTATTCTGTTCCTTCTAAAAATCCATTGCATGTTTTTGGAAGACTTGATATAGTGCATATATGGACTATTATAGTTTTTTTGTCCTTTTTAGAACGTGACAAACGTGACTATAAAGTACTTAAAAAAGAGAGCTTTTTTTTTCTTTAAAAAAATGGAACGCAAGTAATTCACTGCAATTAGTTGAATGCAAATAATTTAAAGGAATAGTTCACTTCAAAATAATATTTATTTTGGAAATCAATGGGGTAGGCTATCAGTTGTTTGATTTCTGACATTCTTCTAAATAATTTCCTTTGTGTTCAGCAGAAGAGAGAAATTCATACAGGTTTGAAACAACTTCATGGTGAGTAAATTATGACAGAATTATCATTTTTAAGTGAACTATTCCTTTAATGACAACACCTTGTAACAAGCTGTCAAAGAAACTCTGAAATTAGAAGTCATGAGCAGATTAATGGAGTAATGTTGAATTGTAGAAATTTGAGGAAAGCGTTGCAACCAGGAATGAATCCTCGGTCTTGCAGAAACATGATTTCACAACCACAAATGCTGATATTTGTCTGCAGGGGAAGATGTTAGAGAGCTAGTCTGACTGGTTTCACCGTTTAACAGTTGTTAATCTAAGGTGTTGTGTTATTCCATCAACAATAACAATTGTTGATGTGTATCTATACTAACGAAGTGTATTTTAGGCTCTGTGCACGTGCTACTCTTTTCTTTGTGTTTTGAATCTCTTTTAGGCAGTTTATAATAGCATGATTTATATCAAATTCAGATGAGACTGATTCATAATGCAACTCACACATTATAGTACCTCTTCATTGATATAGTGTAACAAATCAAATATTAAATTACATTAAAATCAAACAATTAACTGGAAACTAACTACAATTGAAGTGAATATTTTCTCTTTAAATGATAGTTCACCCAAAAATTACAATTGTGTCACAATACTCACTTACATTAATCACATTGCATTATCGTCTTATAAGCCTCATTGATGTAGCCTAATATGTTTCTGCGATGTTTTAAGTTTTAATTTTTTTTTTCAATTTAATTTCAATATTGTGATTAATTAATTAAACTACGTTTTACTTGAATTAATCGGCTACCAGCTTTCAATCGCTCTGAATGAGCCGCGGCACGGCTGCAGATTACACAAAAAAATTCTGTAATTGTAGCGCCTCTTAGCGGCAAAAGGCAGCAAAACACCCCAAATTTTACCGCCGCGGCAGAACTGCGGCGGTAAAAAACTCATTCTGGTTGTCTACCTATTGTAGATGCTGTTCTAAATCTGTATGACGATTTGATTCTTTGATTCACAAAATTCGAGCAATTTTGGATGTCCAATGTTTTGGACCCCATAGACTTTCATTGTATGGGGGAAAAACATTCTCTAGAAATATCTTCTTTTGCATTCTGCGGAAGAAAGAAAAGTTTGGAACAGCAGTAAATGATGACAGAATGGTAATCTTTGGGTGAACTATACTTGTATACTAAACTAATGTGATTCAAACAAACTGTTTGATTTTAATGTAATTTAATATTGAAATTGAAATTTGTTGCGTGAACTATCCCTTTAACAAAAAGGCAATTCAAAAAAGACAAGCCTGTTATTTCAATGACGTAATATTTTATAACAAGTACTGTAGCTAGCTTTTACGAAATCTCTCGGGCCATTTGTCATTAGTAATGTATCATGAGTTTACACTCTCCATGTGATCTGATTATACCTGAATGACGACAGACTACTTTAGAGATTTGCTGTGAATTAGCCTTACGCAGTCATCGCCACCCACCTGGATGACTAGATATGTCCCCAAAGACACAAGTCCATCCCTCAACAGTATCATGATCCTAATCCCTAACATTAGTCTGGATTTGGCTCACGGCTGATCACCTTTCAGGTCTATGTCACCCGCTATACTGAAACACTACACCGCCGCTCACACCTCTGAAGAAGGCGTGGGTTGGATGGTTATGTATCGTGTAGCTGGTGCAGAGTTTCACTGCGGGGGCTGGAGAAAAGAGCAATTGAAAGAACAACACATTGCAGACAAATGTCTGAACACAATAAACTGTCCGAAAAAAAAAGTGTTAATCGACTGTGAAAGTTTTCAGTTTCTGTTTGAGAAACTCTTTGAGAATTGCTTCCTGCTTTTCCACTAAATTCTGGATACTTTCTTAACAGAAGCCCCATTCTAGGAAATCTTTAATTGTGTTTCTTAGGCAGATGTTTGGCATGTGACGACATGCAGTTTATAGATCCCAAACATCCCAAAATGTGAAACTGGATTTGCAGAATTTTGAAGTTTCAACATTTAGTAAAATATACTGGATTACTTTTGCAATTTTGTTCCAGTTAAATTTATTTTTAATAGTTTATAGGAACTTTTTTTTTTCTAAAAAATCAATTTGAAGATTCCTTTCCCTCTTACTTTCTTGTTTCTATCTACAGTGCAATATTTATGTGTCAAATACTTTTGAAGTAAAATATTAGGTTTAATTGCATATAACTTTTTTGATTTTCTTCAAACATACAATTATGTTCACTATACTCTCTAATGCACTCTTGCTGTCATATGATTCACCACCTTGGCTTTTTTTCCACCAAGAAGAACAAGCAAAATACATTTTATTTTATTGCCATGACTACAAGCACCATATCATCTATTTGACTGAACCGATGTTTTACCATCTTCAGTGATAGGTTGAATGGTCATTTTAAATGGAAAATGGTGATTAAGCTATCTCCTGATTGGTGCTGAAACAACCATTTTAATCTCATTGCTCTGCAAAAATTGTCAAACTATGACATACATGACCCCATTCATTTGCATTCTTGCATGCAATCTAATTTATGTGTAAAAAACAGATGCTAGTTCTGACAACATTCTGACAGGTTTGCATTCTATATTCGCATATTCTATATGTATGCGCTTTGTTTCTAATGAACTATATAGTTAATATACATTAGCCCAAGTGTTGTTTAATACAATAATTTAAAGTTGACCTATTATGCCCTTTTACAAATTCTTGATTTTGTTTTTGGGTTCTGCTTGAGTAGGTTTAAAAAAAAAAAAATTCATATACATTCACCTAAAGGATTATTAGGAACACCAGTTCAATTTCTTATTAAAGCAATTATCTAATCAACCAATCACATGGCAGTTGCTTCAATGCATTTAGGGGTGTGGACCTGGTCAAGACAATCTCCTGAACTCCAAACTGAATGTCAGAATGGGAAAGAAAGGTGATTTAAGCAATTTGGAGCGTGGCATGGTAGTTGGTGCCGGACGGGTCTGTCAGAGTATTTCACAATCTGCTCAGTTACTGGGATTTTCACACACAACCATTTCTAGGGTTTACAAAGAATGGTGTGAAAAGGGAAAAACATCCAGTATGCGGCAGTCCTGTGGGTGAAAATGCCTTGTTGATGCTAGAGGTCAGAGGAGAATGGGCCTGATTCAAGCTGATAGAAGAGCAACTTTGACTGAAATAACCACGATGTATGCAGCAAAGCATTTGTGAAGCCACAACTCGCACACCTTGAAGACCCCACAGGGTACCACTCATCTCCACTACAAATAGGAAAAAGAGGCTACAATTTGCTAGAGCACACCAAAATTGAAGAGTGGAAAAATGTTGCCTGGTCCAATGAGTCTCGATTTCTGTTGAGACATTCATATGGTAGAGTCAGACTTTGGTGTAAACAGAATGAGAACATGGATCCATCATGCCTTGTTACCACAGTGCAGGCTGGTGGTGGTGGTGGTGTAATGATGTGTAGTGATGTTTTCTTGGCACACTTTAGGCCCCAATAGTGGCAATTGGGCACCATTTAAATGCCACGGCCTACCTGAGCATTGTTTCTGACCTTCATCCTCTGATGGCTACTTCCAGCAGGATAACGCACCATGTCACAAAGCTTAAATCATTTCAAAATGGTTTCTTGAACATAACAATGAGTTCACTGTACTAAAATGACCCCCAAAGTCACATGTGGCACAAGAGCTTCATGCCTTGGATGTGCATCCCACAAATCTCCATCAACTGCAAAATGCTATATCCCATCAATATGGGCCAATATTTCTAAAGAATGCTTTCAGCACCTTATTGGATCAATGCCACATAGAATTAAGGCAGTTCTGAAGGCGAAAGTGGGTCAAAGGTTAAAGTGGCCTCTCTTAACAGTCTGTCAGTAACACTCTCTATTTAGTTCCTGTCTCTATGGACCCCCTCCTTCCAAAAAGAGCAGTGTGGTCTGATTGGTCAACTGGATCAGTGTGTTGTGATTGGTCTACTGCTTCGAGCGTGTTTTAGAAATATTATACCCCTTACCATAACCCTTGAAAAAAGACCATTGAAAAAAGAAAAACAGCATCTCTTGGACATGGTGACAACACACTACTAGCTCAACCAGGTCCGGTAGAAAACTCAAGACTACAATCAAGGCGTTTCAGGGAGTTCAGAACTGATATAGAGCTGATATATAACTTTGTAGACCTTTTTCCTGCTCAAACAGCAACATTACACACTAAAGAAAGTAGAAAATGTAAAAAAAAAAAAAAAAAAAAAGCATCATAGGTCCTGTTTAATTCCTCGCAATGCAACGTTTAAATGTAAAACCTTCTGTACATACATGATGGGGTAAAATTAGGTCAGGTAATCCTCCTAGATCTTTTCATAGCTTTAACCTGAGAACATTAATTCCTAATGCCAGCAAGACCTCTCAGAGGTCTATCTATGGAATTATAGGGAACAGAAATGGAATACAAGAGTCGGGGTGGGTGAGAGCACGGGCTGCTAGATAATCTTTAGATACGTTTAGATACTTGACAACAAGCCCATGCTTGCTAGTGTTCGCCCGGCTTAGCGGCTTACCCCCACTTGGAAGTTATGTAAGATAGCTGTAAACAGTAGGAAGGCAATCTTCTAATGCCAATTATCAGATCAAACGGAACATTCTTAAAATCAAAGCGTTAGACAGTGGATAGTGCCAACAGGAACATATACGACAAATGTGTGGCGGGAAACTATTGCTAGATGTAGATGATTATATTCTTACTTGCTGTCAGCACAGGCACCACAGTGTCTGAATTCTCATTGTACGTGATTAAGAAGTAACAAGCCAGTGATTGTCAGTTCCTTTTCTGCAACAGTTCAGAGTGCACCATTTGTTTGCCTATAGACAAGCATTCAGCACATATACAAGTCAATAAATCAATGCAAGATCAATGCTTCTGGTTGTCACCTTTTGCTGCTCGTCATCTTTGGAAAGGTCTTGCTATGCTTCTACCTGTCTGTTTTGATGTTCATTTCTTGGCATAAATGCATTGAAATAATGTGTTATGATTGAAGACCAACAATAATTTTCTTTTTGATGACATAATAAATGGCATATACACATCACAGTAAGACATGTACTTCTGTGCTATATATGTGGTTGTGATACTGGATTAAACTCATCCCAGGAATCTGTTTTGAAGATTAAAGGGTCAGCAATCCGCACACCTTTATATCTTTACTGACTAATTGCCAATTAGTTAGGTTAATACACAACAAACCAATTAGATGACAGTTTAGAGGCAGTGTATTAAAAGTGCTAGTATTTTTGTGTGTTCCGAATTTAGCAATTATTTCATTGGTTAAAACTCATCTTTGATCATCAACATGACATAATGACATATTTCCTGTGAAAATAATTTCTCTACACCTTTGCTTAATTTAGTATACACAGTAAATATGCAAATTAGTCCTCGCCTCCACTCAATCAGTTTTTAAGTGTTTTTTTTTTTTGTCTTTGTTGTTGTTACTAATATATACTTTAACAAAAAAAAGGAAAGCAAACATGATGGCTTACGGGCATCTGATGATCTTCTATGTTATACGATTTGTATGACTTATCACTAGGTGGCAGTAGTCAAGCTTAAAAAGTAAGGAAAGTGAAGTAGTAGTACAACCAGCAAATTCCAAATGGAATTGGACCTTCCACAGGTCCGTTAGATTTTACAGGCATGGGCTCTGACGATAGCCTTGCTAACGCCAATTCTCGTTGAGACTTGGGTCTGAGAACCACATGTTAATTTTCTCGTATTCGAGGCGTGGTTTACGAATATCCGGCGCCGTTAATTGGGTGCTAAGAATGTCTATCAAATGCGCCTGTACGTAGCTCATAGCCAATCGTTTCAATTAGAAAAACACAAGTATTAAGTACAGTTTAACATAGATATTGAAGTTGTTATTTGCGCTTGTACTTCACAAGTTTAAAAATTGTAAAAATTTAATTTAATGACTGAAGTGTCAACAACTTTAATCGGGTACGTGAGCACAGCTGAAACTTAAGCTACTAAAGCGGTAGCTGTATATTGATATTGAAAAGCAACACAACTTAGTGGCACTGTAACAACCACAGTAGGTAGTCTACAGGCAAAACAGACATTTTAAAATGGTAAATGGACATTTGCTCCCTTTTGGGACCGGCCTCTAGTGGATTTTCGATGTATTGCAGTTTTTCGCTTTTCCGGGTAGGCTTCATTTTTCAGATTAGAATGTTGCCGCTTGCTCGGGACACATCTGAACGGCAGATATTCCAAGGTTGACCGCCTCCTGTACCTGGTCCTCCATTAGGGCGATTAATGGCGAGGCAACAATAACGACTGGGATCTCGCGAAGTTTGACGCCAAAAGCGGCGTTAAAAAATAAACTTGTATTTAAACTACTTCGAATAATATCTAAGGCTGCATCAAAAGGTAGCTTCGCGTCTGCTGCCATGTTGAATCCATAGAAATAAACAAACTGCTTTGTTATGTCGAATAGATGTCGTCATCGTCTTGGTGCTCCCTCCTCGTTCTGTGATTGGTTTCCTAAATGAGGCGAAAATCTGGTCACCATACTGCCTTTCAGCTTGAATAAAAACACACTGAGGGAAGGCAGCATGGGGAAACCCAGACTACTCTGACGACATCCCAAATGGCCATTTATGTTCATAATTTAGGGCCAGGTTTGTATTACTGCGGGGAACCCTCCAGAACGTGGTTGTGAATGGGCAGGTTTTGAATAGCAATTGGGTTGGCAAACCTGGCAACCCTGGTAACTTGTTTTTGGCACTTTGAAACGGGCGGTTTCAAACCGCGTTTTTTGAGTCTGCAGTTTTAAGGAGAAAATACTCTGAAATGGTGTTGACTGATACATTTGCTCATAGTTTGTTTTAAAATACACTACATAGACATGTTAACAGCATTAAAAACTTGATTTAATAATTGAGTAGAGTGTCAATAGTACTTGATATAATTGAGCACCAAATCAGCACATAAGATCCCAAGCCGTTGCAATTTTTCAGCAATAAAAAAACAACAACAATCCAGCGTCCTCCTTCAATCGACAGTTGGACCTGGTCTTTCTGTTTATGATGATATAATCTCTTACGTAATCAGATATGAAGAAAATGCCAGCTGGAGAAGCTTTTTTTCTTTCTTTTTTTTAATCTGTGGTGCCACCCAGTTCACCGGGGGAAATAAAAGTTCTCATTTGCTATCTGTCATGTTTATGTCTATCTCAAATCTGCTGTCCTAATATCATGCTTTCCATGTGCTTAGTGCTTATTTTTGTCATCAGATTAATGGTAAACTGAAGATTGAGCCGATTCCGGAGGAGTCAGATGCCAAATGTATTTGCATATTATAAAAAGCTGACAGAAACTGATACGTTAGTTGAAAAAAAAAGAACCTGCATGCCAAAGCAGAAAATACACACTGTGATTGATTAGCTTGTGTTGTCAAGCTAATGGCTAAATGCTTAGGAAAATTCTCTGGTAACAAGTTTCCAGAGAATTGTCTTAATCATGTTTGTTTGCCAGTATGAGTCAGGACTTCTTGTCTACTTTATTTGAGAATTATTAGTATGAGCACTGGGAATCAATTGGAAAGATGAGCAATAGATTTGGACTTTAGAGAGCTCAGTTACATGCACAGGCAAACTTTGAGGTCTTTGCAAGTTGATTCAAAGCCGTAGGTTAGGTAACATACTTCAGAAGTTCTGAATAGTTTTTCCTGACAAAAATACCACATTTCTCCACAACCTAAATTGCACTGTCTGAACTTTTTGCATTATTGCTCAGGTATTTTGCTCAAAGCCTTGGCCCATAACTCATTATGCACATTGGACCTATACAGACAATTAGTGGTCAAATTGTGGGTTTCCTTAAAGAATAATAAACGATTAGACGTATGTGTTTTAGTGATTCAAAGTAGGCAACCACCCATGTTTGGTATACATTTAAACACTTTAGACCCCCTTAATTCAAACTCAACACACTGTTGTTTCACTATTTGCACCTGTATGACTTGGCACTAAATAACATTAGTGCTAAAAATGATCAGTGATTTACTAAAATCATTAGACTTACTTGTTGCTTGTGTGTCTTGGCTGCTCAGGTTGCTCATGAATATTCATTAGAGATTTTCAACCTTTTGTTCTCTGACCTTTCCTTTTTTTGTCCTGCTGCTCTTGTTTATTCCTGTTTCCATTCCAGTTTCTTTGTTTGTACCAAAGCAAAAGGGAAAAAAAGATTAATTGAATATATATAAATAATCAAAACTCAGGTACAGAATGACGGTCAGGGCACTCAAGGAACTGAAGGAACTAAATACAAATGTACAGGACAGGTGACAGATGATAAAGACAATGGTGGATGATTGAGGGAGTGAGTTCATGTGTGGAGACGAGAAGGATTCTGGGTAGTGTAGTGAAGACTGATGCTGTGTCCGAAATCTCCACTCAAACCACTACTCCCTACCCCCTATGTTGGGGGTAGAGAGCAGAGCACTATATAGTGAGATCATACTCGATCATCTCTCGGCGCCGTTGATTACATCATCTGTCAGCTGGTGCCGAGCCGGCCCTGGGCTAAATAGATTTTTAAAAATAAATAAATTACATTATATTGAGCTTATTTCTCCAAAATTTAAAAACTAAAAGTGATTTCTGGCAGTTTTTGTTATAATGCGCGACTCCACACATAACTTATTTTTACGATCGGCGCAATGCATGATGGTATGTAGGGCTTAGGTTAGTGACCATCGGTTGTACACTACTTTTCAAAATGCATTCTGGGATACATTGAGTGGACTATATAGGGTATAATAATCATCACTATACATTCGGACAGCACTACAAAATGGCGAGCTCACTATATAGTATAAAGTTTTTTGCATATGCACATGCATATACTGTATATATTTAAGAAAAAATGTGTTCTTAATATATCAAATATTTATATTTATACATAATATTAATTGTGTATAAATGTATATAAATTATATACATGGAAATATTTCTTAAATACATACATGCATGTGTGTGTATTTATATATACAAAATAATTATACACACTACACACACATATATTATGCAAACACAAACTTTTATTTTGGATTAAACTTAAACTTTTATTTCGTTGCCCAGCCCTAATATATATATATATATATATATATATATATATATATATATATATATATATATATTCATTTATAAACTTAGAACCTGGAGCTGATAAAAGAGCTGATAAAAAATGTAATCATATTCCTTATTTAAGTTTAATATCTTGCATTAGCTTAACATTAGACTATTTGTTTTGCTGTGTGTGTCTTTTTTGATGAAAATTCAAGTTGAAAATAGTAAAGTAGAACTTTAGACCTTTTATTGGAGGCATGGATCTGTCTGCCTATTTTATGAGTTGAGCAATTCTTACTGGAAGGTTTCATATATGCCAATATAAGTCTTTTCTTCCATTGTCCTTTGCATGTAAAATGTAGAAAGTGGCAGTTTGATGACCGCTATATTTTTAATTGGTAGTCAATTGGTTGCAAAACCTCATAAAATATAGATAGTACCTTATTTGTTGTAACAATGAGTTGAACTGATCTTGCTCCTGTTCTCTAATGATAAGAAGCACTGAAGGAACTAATGATTGAGAAAGTGTTGAAAGATGTATTGAGCCTAGGGGGGAGGTTAAAAAAAATATACAGTAAGTCAATGATTTTGCATTCGCACGCAAAATGTTTTCCCCCTCAAGAAACTTTGCGTTTAAGTTTCTCAGGGGAGCGAACATTGTTCCAAGAAAAAATATTTAAATAATGAAATCCAATCTGATCAAACAAACAATTTAAGAGCAAATGCTAATGCAAAAAAATAATTTATGTTATTTTATTTTAATGTGAACTTTTACTGCTTTTTCTTCATGGATCATATTCAAAATATCATAGAGGCATATTCGATTGCTCTGGTTTGTAAGCAGTAGATATTTTCAGGTGACAGGTGACAAAGAACGTTTTCCAAATAAATATGTCTTTGTTTTGTCCAATGTCTGTTTCATTGGAATGGTCCCACATTAACATAATCTCATGTTTATACTGTAAACACAGAAGGCTAACACGTGAGAATCAATTACACTTATGGCAGCTGCTCTCCTCAACAACCTGTATTTCTGTCTTTCATTTTTGTCACATTTATATTTGTAAGATGTATTTATTATAAACATCTTTCACAGTATTTCCCCCATCTATTAAAGAATTATCTGGGCTCTTTATGCCAATGGAAATCATAAAGATCTAATATCCCGCTTTTTCTCTTATCTCTCATGACAGATCTGAGGGGTTTAGAAGCCATCAGGGACAATGAGGAACTCTGGGGCCGTGCTGATTTTGACCTTTATTACCAATTTAATATCACAAGCAGCAGGTGAGCAGTGTTATTGCTTATGAACCTAGCAGTTCAACTTGACTAACTTTATCTTTACACATACACTATCATTCAAATGTTTGGGGTCAGTTAGATTTAGTAAAGAAGTGAATGCAAAACATGATGAGAGTGACACAAAACATGAAAATTAAAGTGAATTTTTATATAAAGGCTTTTATTTTTAGATTTTTTTTATTTTATTTTTTTTAATCGGTTTTCACAAAAAAATATTAAATTGTTTTCAACATTGATAATTGCACGGAATATTTTTGAGCACCAAATCAGTCTTCAGTGGCACATGATCCTTCAGAAATTATTCTAATATGCTGAAGCGCTTAAAAGTATACCATTTTTGTTTGTATATTCGTGAACAGTGTATCATAGGCCTTATTAATGCAATGCAAAGCAAACAAATTAGAGTAAATCCTTTTCACAATGAATTGAATATGATTTCATTTACATACAAATATCATATCATTTCATTTACATACAAAAAATATCTATTTTACATTATGTAAATGGATGAAATGGAAGTTGAGATTTTAGACTTTTCTTCCCTATTGTGACGTGTATTAGAAGGAAGTGGCTTCTTGAACAAGAAAAAATGTTGGGCTGGACTTGATTTGGTCCGTCGATTCATTGGATGATTGTCGTTAGCGATGTCACGTGAGTGACAGTTTGTCCCGCCTTCGCTTTATCAGAAAAAATAAGATTACAAGTGCACATTAATTCAAAAATAAATCAAAAAATACTATATTCCATAAAAATAATAGCTATCAATCTTGATATCATGGTGACTTAAATGTGTCGTGGAAGACTAATTCGCCACTGGTTTCTTCAAAATTTTCATATCCCAAAGCGCCATATAAGACGCTTTTGCAAAAGCGTAAATATCCAACGCACATGGCACCCTTTAACGTGAAATGAGACGCAGATATATTTGGGCAGAAGGCGCCCCCTAGTGGTCTAACCCTTACCCTACACCATACCTAAACTTAACCATTAACCGAAGCGTCTCATTTGACGTTAAAGGGTGCCATGTGCGTTGGATATTTACGCTTTTGCAAAAGCGTCCTATATGGCGCTTTGGGATGAGAACGTGTTGGGGGTTTTATAATGGGGTTCTTCAATTTATGAGTAAAATAAAGCCTGTGGGATACATAACTTGACTGTACTTTGAAGTTTTGTCCTACAACTTAAATTACGCACACACCCATAGCAAAAAGCAATTTTTGAAAACATATGTTTTTTTAAAAAAAGTAACCAGAAAAGCTTGGGGTGTGAGTGTGTGCAGTGTAACACTGTAGCACAAAATGTCATAGTAGCCTGTCGTCAAGTTATGTTTACCACAGACTTTATTTTACTCATAAATTGAAAAAAAAAAAACGTTGTAAAAACCTACAGAGAAATCTTGAAGGAACCAGTGGGCGAATTAGACTTCCGGATTCTCTATGCAGTCTAAATGAGCACGATATATATCCGCAGGTGTCAGTTCCCCAGGCAAACCCAGACTCACAAGCTGTCGCTCTCCAGAGAAGGAGACCTTCACCTGCTGGTGGGAGCCTGGAGATGACGGGGGTCTGCCAACCACCTACGCCCTCTACTACCGTCTAGAAAAGTCAGACTCTATTCTTTTTCCTTTTCTAGAGCCAACAAAGCATTTCCTTTCTAGCTTCAGTGTTTAATGAGCATCTTTTCTTTGTCTTGCCCTTTCCTCTCCAGTAATGAGTGTTTTAAAGTAGATGTTCTCTGCCATGTGTTTATTTGTCTGTTTCTGAGCTCAAACAGGAACTAATCCGAAAGATATACATGACTTGCTTTCAGCCAACACAAACGTGCCCACACACCCTGCCAAATATAATTTACTCCGATTTTCACCAGAGCAGATCCATGAAGTGTTATGCCAACATTATGGCTTTGAGATTCGCCAAGAACTGTAAACAAACAGATCAAACCTACAGTAATACCGTGTAATGCCACACCAAGAGGAGTTCAGAGAATTTATGTTCGTACAGTTCTCATGTGAAGAATGTGCTGAGTTATAATATTCCAAGGGTGCAGTATGAAATTAGCTTGTAATGTTGTTTGGATACATTTACAAAATGTTTCATACACCCCTGCAGGGAAGATGAACTGTCAATATTTTTGGTCCATTTTCCCAGAAAGACTGTACATTCACTGTAAAAAAAAAAAAAAAGGTTTATTTAGTCAACTTTAAGGAGTAAAGTACACTAAACTACTGTAGTTTTGGGGTTGGTAATATTGTTTTTATGTTATTGAATTTACAGTAGTCTCTAATGCTCACTGCTTTTATTGAATCAAAAATACATTACAACTGTAATATTGTGAAATATTACTACAGTTTAAAATAACTTTGTTTTTAATTTTCAAATGTAATTTACTCCTATGATGTCAAAACTGAATTATCTGCATCATTACTCCAGCCCAGCAAACACAGAATGTTCCCCTAACGTTCCTGTATGGTTCCTATTTGGTTATTTTTTTGGGAACCAAATAAGAACGTTCTGGGAACGTTCCCTGTAGGTTATTTTTAGGTTTAATTTTATAACCTAAGGAGAACGTACAGGGAACGTTCCCAGAACATTCCCCTAACCTTAAGGGAACATTCTGTTTACGTTAAGAAAACTTTCCTGGGGAACCAATAGTGAACGTTCTGGGAACCAAAAACTATAACGTTCCCAGAACCTAAAATTGTTAAATTGTTTGCTTCATTGTCACATGATCCTTCAGAAATCATGGTAATATGCTGAGTAGCATCTCAACAAACATTTCATATTACCAATTTTGTAAACAGTTGTGCTGCTTCATATTTTTGTAGAAATTGTGATACATTTTAGAAAGTTCAAATGTAGCATTTTTTATTTTGTAATCATGTAAAAGTATGTCACTTTTGATCAATTTTAAAATAAATGATCTCTTAAAAATATATTATTAACCCCAAACTTTTGAATTGTAGTTTAGATTACTTTTAAAGCTAACAGACATGGGCTAAACAATGAGAAACTCATTTTCTTTTTTGGCCCAAACATACATTTTTAAATGAAAAGTATAGTGATGAAGTTTAGTTCATCTTTTGATGGTAACATCATGAGTTTTGAGTATTATGGTTGGCTATCTTTTCGAAATGTTCATCATTTATTCTGGTGTCTGTATCATTTCAGTTGTTAAGTGTAAATCTGTCTGTTGATATCTGTCATGTTCAGCTCCGAGACGGTCTACGAGTGCCCCGATTACAGAACCGCGGGCGAGAACTCGTGTTTCTTCAACAAAAATGACACATCGCTTTGGGTCAACTATAACATCACCGTGGTGGCCACTAACGCCCTGGGGAAGAATATTTCAGAGCCTGTGGAAGTGGACGTGGTCTATATAGGTATGCTTATACTGTATGTTGTTGTCATCATAAGCTGTATCACCCCCCTCCCATTCATTTCTCTTCATCCACCCCTCTCACCTTATGTTCTTTCCTGCATAATGTGTCATTTGTTTGTAATTTCATTTATTAGTGCATATTGGATGTTACAGAGCGCTGTTGCCGATTTTATTGCAGTGGAGTCATCAATGAGAGGAATGTTATTGCTGCCCGTCTGGAATCGCTGTTGCGAAAGAACATTATTCTGTCGTTTGGGTCATAAAATATTACACACAGTTTCTGCCTGTCACATGTTCTCTCCCTTATTAAGCCAAAAGGGTCATTTTTTTTTTTTACCAATCCAATTTATTCGATTGGTTTATTTTTTAGTTCCTGCACAATTTGACATGTCAAGTTCTTTTGATTGGAACAATTCCTTCTTATCATTAACTCATATGTGCAACTATAACTGAGACTAAACTTTAACTGTTTTTTATGCTGAAGGGGCGAAACATTCACAATACGAAGCAAACTTTTCTGTTCTTTCTTTCATCCTTCTTTCAGCACGTTTTCAGGTTTGTGTGCAAAGGTCACTTAGGTTGACCTTATTAGGTGTCAACTAGCTTTTTACCCTCAATCTGGAAGAAACTAGTTTTCTGAATTATTGCTGAATGTACGGAATTTGAAATCAATAGTTCACCCTAGAATGAACATTATGTCATCATTTCAAAATCCTGCATTTGTTACACAAAAATATCAGAGCTGTATGATCAATCAAAGTAAGGGGCTGTCAAACTCCAAAACTGGGTTGTTACTGTATATAAGCAAATGAGATTTAAAAGCTATACAGTAAATGGCAAAATTTTTAGTGAATGATGCGAATCCTAGTCTGTTACTCATACAAAGTGATCTTTAAAAGTCATATAGAACTAGTTTTTTGTCCTAATAGATTGACATACGATATATTAAATTTAGGGCTAAACATGGCAAATTTGCATGACATAAGCCTAGTTCAAAACCAAAAAAGCTCAGATGGGAGTGAAAAATCTACCTAGAGCAACACACATTATCATCTGGTTTAAGATATGCTTTTTTGGGGGGCGTTAAAGCGATACTCCACTTTTTTTTTTTTTTTGAAAATAGGTTCATTTTACCACTCCCCCAGAGTTAAACAGTTGACTTTTACCGTTTTCAAATGCATTCAGCCGATTTTTTGATATTTAGAAGAATATCAGTAACCAGACAGTTTCTGGTCTCATTGACTTCCATAGTATTTTCCTGTCTGGTTACTGATATTCGAAAACGGTAAAACCCAACTGTCTAACTCTGGGGGAGTGGTAAAATGAGCCTATTTCCAAAAAAAGTGGAGTATCCCTTTAAATAATCGCTTAAATACCAGTAAATTGACTAGTGCAAACCTTAGAAAATCACCCTGCATGATTCGTTTGAATATTCTCGTCCCATAAATTTTGCGTCTGAAATGGAAGCTCATGCATGCAATATGGTCAGCCGCAAAAATAACCCTGTCCACACCTTTTCAGCGCTAATTTTTCACTGCGTGTCTTTAGTAAATCCTGACAGTAGTTTTATAACTCCAAATAAGGGTTTGTGCTGGCGCAAGCAGTTTATAAGTCTGGCCCTTTGTTTGACATGCGGGTGAGTAAATGATGACAGAATTTTCATTTTTGAGTGAACTATATATTACACTCACCGGCCACTTTATTAGGTACACCTGTCCAACTGCTCGTTAACACTTAATTTCTAAGCAGCCAATCACATGGCGGCAACTCAGTGCATTTAGGCATGTAGACATGGTCAAGACAATCTCCTGCAGTTCAAACCGAGCATCAGTATGGGGAAGAAAGGTGATTTGAGTGACTTTGAACGTGGCATGATTGTTGGTGCCAGAAGGGCTGGTCTGAGTATTTCAGAAACTGCTAATCTACTGGGATTTTAACGCACAACCATCTCTAGGGTTTACAGAGAATGGTCCGAAAAAGAAAAAAACATCCAGTGAGCGGCAGTTCTGTGGGCGGAAATGCCTTGTTGATGCCAGAGGTCAGAGGAGAATGGCCAGACTGGTTCGAGCTGATAGAAGGGCAACAGTGACTCAAATAACCACCCGTTACAACCAAGGTGGGCAGAAGAGCATCTCTGAACGCACAGTACGTCGAACTTTGAGGCAGATGGGCTACAGCAGCAGAAGACCACACCGGGTGCCACTCCTTTCAGCTAAGAACAGGAAACTGAGGCTACAATTTGCACAAGCTCATCGAAATTGGACAATAGAAGATTGGAAAAACGTTGCCTGGTCTGATGAGTCTCGATTTCTGCTGCGACATTCGGATGGTAGGGTCAGAATTTGGCGTCTACAACATGAAAGCAAGGATCCATCCTGCCTTGTATCAACGGTTCAGGCTGGTGGTGGTGGTGTCATGGTGTGGGAAATATTTTCTTGGCACTCTTTGGGCCCCTTGGTACCAATTGAGCATCGTTGCAACGCCACAGCCTACCTGAGTATTGTTGCTGACCATGTCCATCCCTTTATGACCACAATGTACCCAACTTTTGATGGCTACTTTCAGCAGGATAATGCGCCATGTCATAAAGCTGGAATCATCTCAGACTGGTTTCTTGAACATGACAATGAGTTCGCTGTACTCAAATGGCCTCCACAGTCACCAGATCTCAATCCAATAGAGCATCTTTGGGATGTGGTGGAACGGGAGATTCGCATCATGGATGTGCAGCCGACAAATCTGCGGCAACTGTGTGATGCCATCATGTCAATATGGACCAAACTCCCTGAGGAATGCTTCCAGCACCTTGTTGAATCTATGCCACGAAGAATTGAGGCAGTTCTGAAGGCAAAAGGGGGTCCAACCCGTTACTAGCATGGGGTACCTAATAAAGTGGCCGGTGAGTGTATTCAAAATGCCATGATCTACCATTAAAAAGTTTGGAGTCCGTTTTTAAAAATTTTTTTTATTAATACTTTTATCCAACTGATCAAAAGTGACAGCAAGGATTTTACAGTATTACAAAATATTTCTATTTCAAACGCTGTTCTACTGAACTTTCTGTTCATCGAGGAATCCTAATGAATTGCCTCACGGTTTTATCACACACTCTTAGAAGAAAAGGTTCTATATATTATTTTAAGGGTTCAATAATAACAATAATTTAGGCTTCTTTGTAACCAGGAAAAAGGTTCTATATGGAACCTTTTGGGTTCATTCATTATCATTTGTTTTGTCCTTTCCGGATTAATTATTTCATATTATTGACAAACATCAAGACCCTAAAATGCATTTATGAATTCATGTGAATGATCACAAAATTCAAGATATGGGGGTTAGAAAATGTACAGTATACATTTATATCATTTTATATCGTTAATCAATATCACACAAAGAGTGCCATTTCAGTTTTTCTCCTCCAAAAATCAACATGATTAAAATGTGACATTAAATGTGATATTTTATTACCACAACAGTTACAACTACAAAATGTTGCAGAGTAATGTAATATATGAATGAATAATAGCCTATGATGATCCTTTGTGCCAAAAGGGTACTTTCTTGTCATTATAGAGTAAAGAACCCTATGGTTCATATATAGAACCACAATGAACCCTTTTTTTCTAATGTTTCTGGATCATATTATCACATTAGTAGGTTTACCTCTTGCTTATCCTCTCCTGTCCTCTCTATTTCACCCACAGTTCAACCAAACACTCCAGAGAACGTCACAGCCGTAGTGGTCCATGAAGACCAGGGTCCTTTTGTAAGAGTGACCTGGGAGAAACCACGAACCGCAGACACCCGCTCAGGGTGGATCACGCTCCTTTACCAGCTACGAGTTAAACAAGAAAAAGATAAAGAATGGGAGGTGGGTTGAAAAAATAATTATGTTTGATGATCGATTAGTCTAGATTTATGGACTGGACTATTTAGATTTGCGCCACCTAGAGGAATCAACTAGAATGCAGTTTGCCATCTTCACAACAGTACTTTACACGCTTGTTTTCTTGATATGATGGACTGGTGTTTCCATATGACTTGTTGAATGTGAGCTTTTTAAATATTAACAACTAGGCTAGAAAATAGTTAACGGTTGTTTGTTTGTGACTTTATCCGAGATCTTAAATGAATGGAATGCATTTGGACAGGCAGTGGCTCAACATTAAATAAGCTGTTACTGAAAGCAGTTTAATCATTGACTGTCACTGCCTGGATTTATGTCTTCATTAGTCTGCAGGAACCTGAGGGAGGCTAGATGTGCAGAACAACAGGGACTAGATCAAACCAGATTTTTTTGCTTTTTTTACCCCAAAGGCTGTACTTCAGTAAGACAGAGGCATGAACATAAATGATTGCCTAGTGACAGACTAACCTGAGAGCGAGAATATTGGCTCAATGAACTGAGACAACACATGCAGTTGTCTTGATTTTAAGAGTTAACTGCATAAACATTTAAGAAAATATTTATTTTGATCTGAATTCGACCAACATATTTTGCAATATGCAGAATATTGTATATTCTTTATTTTTAAGGCATTTTATTGATAAATAAATGAAGAAAGTTATTGTTAATAATTAAATATATTTAATATATTTTCATATTGATCTTAAGTGTTCTCTTTATGTGTGTGTAGAAGTATGATGCCGGCATGCAGAAGTACTATAATGTGTTCAGTCTTCACCCTGGTAAAGAATACATGGTGCAGGTGCGATGTAAACCTGATCATGGCTTCTGGAGTGAGTGGACCCAAACCAGCTATGTCAAAATGCCTGACTGTAAGTCTTTTTTCTTTTAAATTTTTAAATTTGGTTATTATACATTTTTGTATAGGTTTTTTTTTTTTTTTTTTTGAGATTTTAATCTTTGAGTGTTTTTGTTTAAAAATGCTGTAGAATATATACGTGTATATATATCAATGTTGGAAGCTGTAATACATTTTATTTGATGAAAGATCCAAAGAACAGCATGTATTTGAAATAGAAATATTTTGTAACTTTATAAATGTCTTTACTAACACTTCAAAGTGACTATCAATTTGATGATATTGCTGAATAAAAAATATATTTTTTTATAATTATTATTATTTTCTTTTCTAAAAGATCTTCCCCCAAACATGTTAATTGTAGTGCATCACTGTTTCCACAAAATTTGTTTTGCAAGCACAACTGTTTTCAACATTGATAATAATAAGAAATGTTCAACTTTGACATCACAGAAATAAATGACATTTTTAAATAGTTATAAAATATTTCATTTAAAATATAAGAATATTTAGCTAAATTCTTGTTTTTACTGTAAAGGCAGCTTTTGTGCGCATAAGAGACTTTTTTTAAAAAACATTAAAAATACTAATTACTCCAAACGTTTGACCCTCTGTCTATATTATTTTTATTTTTATTTATGTTGATATAAAGTTGATTGTTTTCTGCATTATGGAAATATAATACAACTATTACAAATTAAATGCAGCATATCAGCATAACAATTGGAGTTGAAAAGTTATTCACAAACATTATTTTCTAGTTTAACTCACATTTGATAATATTTACCCAATAATATACCCATATCTTGAGTTCTCAAACTGTTCAACTTGCCAGCTGCTAAAAAATAAAAACCTGCACCAGTAATGATGCGAAAAATGGTAACATCTGAAAATATGTGCCCTCTTTTCAGCTTAAACACATGTAAGAGAAACAAAACATTTCTGGTCCAGTAGTTTGAGGTAATCTTGAAGTCTATTAAATGATCATGCAGCACCGCCAGAGAGCCGTTTGAGGACCATATTCTGTGTTTCTATGGTCTCCCGCTGAGCTTGAGAACAAATCTGTTCTCCGGATATGTATCTAACAGAGCAGACAATTCTATAGGGAGTACCAACAGGCTTTCAGTTTCTCCAGGGAGTCGTGACCTCATCTTTACCCGGCTAGCATAACCTCAGCCGCGCATGCTTTTGTGCTGCAGCTCCTGTTGGGCCTCAGTTGCCCTGGAGCTTCCGAGGAAAGTCAGGCCCGGAGGGAGACGCACCTGACTACGGCAAGCATGAAATAGAGCAAAACGAGTCAGAGATCAGCCTGTTTACAGCTCACAGCATTTTCACATACCACACTGGTCTAATTCGTTTATTTTGAGAGTTTTTTTAATAGTATTTTTGGTCATTTTTTTTAATGCCGTGACCCAATTTTTACCCTGTATTTATCCTGTTCTTTTTAATTTTTGGTAGTACTGTGTCACCCCAATCTAGTGTCATCATACGTAGAAAACAAATTGCAGTGGAGATGCACTCTATTCATCACCATTTCCTGTTTTTGTGTTTGTGCTGTGTAGATATACCCAGAGAGCGTTCGCTGTGGATCATAATCATGGTTTTCTCTGTCTTCTTCGTCCTCATCCTCACCTGGGCGCTAAACATAAATAGAAACAGGTGTGTTTTTTGAGCCTGAAACATTTCCACCACTCAGTCCTAAATTTATTTTATTTTAAATTTGTTTTATTTCATTTTATATATATTTTACTTTATTGTAAATGTATGGAGCCCCTAAAGGGACATGTTCTTTGTGTGCAAAGTTATTTTTTTCTTTACAATGTACCTTTAGGGAAATGAATGTATTGTTTTTGTTTACAGATATATTTTGCTGGGTTGATATCTCATCTATTTAGTTTTGCATTTTATTCTGATTTTATCCTGGCATTGGCAAATACCTGTTAGTTCATTCATACATATTAGTGTGATTGAAATCAAATTTGCTCTGGCTATTTATACACATCAATGTTCTTGCTGACAAATACTTATTATGAAGGATTAAACTGCCATTAGAGGATTAATCCAGATTTTACAGTACTTCACTTCACTCTCAAATGTAGATTTTAGGCCAGTTTCTCTCTATATAGATTTAAATAGACTAATTACGTTGTCAAATAATGTGAGGGATTCTCAATAAGAACAAATGGGACCCAAAATTAATCTCTTAAACCTGTCGGGACACGTGGAAGCTTTTGTTCCGTATTGTAGATAAATCCATGTTCAGTATATCCATAATGCTTATAATATTATGATCATGCATGAAAAGCATTTGTTGATAGACATTGTTCTTAACCATGCATTAAGAGAGAAATGAAGACCAATTACTATCAAACACCTTTGGAAAATATAATAAGTGTTTATCCAAACGATTACATTTTATCTACTAAAATTTATTTTGAGCAATTCATTATAAATGTTTAGAATCTCACTTTTTTTTTTCCTCCCAAATATATTTGCATTCAGTGTGAAGCTTTGTTTGCTGCCTCCTGTTCCTGGACCGAAAATTAAAGGATTCGACAAACAGCTGCTCAAGGTAATAAAACGGTCACTCGTGGAACTCAGAGCCAGTTTCCAAATTATCTTTGAAAGTTTTCAAGTTAGCTTTAAAAATAGAAGTGTCCATAGTGTCATTATTCAGCTCAAGCTAGTTCAGCGTTGAAGATTCGGTCACCATCGAGGAAACGTCACATGTTTTTTTAACTATTAAAGTTGAATTTATTTAAAGGAGCATTTCACCCATTTCAACATTAATCTTTATTGAAAGTGGATCATATATGTAGTCGAAATGTAAACGAATTTTTGAATTTGGTGCCCTCTTGGGTCTTGAGTCTTGAGTCTTGACCGAGAAAAGACAGAAAATAACCGAGGGCGCATTTGTATGTAAGACAACAACTCCCACAATGCACCACATTGCACAGATCCGCAAGCCACACCCACTAATCCGGAACAGCGCAAACAGAGAAATCACTCTTCCGTCTAACTTTAGCTGTCACCAGAGTTTGAAATTCATTTCACCAAAAAATGTCTAGTTAGTTGGCTGTTGGCGTGAGTGAGACACCTGTGAGGCGCGTGCCAGTCTCGTGTCTCTCACAGAGGAGCGAATGCATAAAATGAGGAGCGACGACGGCAGATCGAGAGAGAAACAGGCCTGATTTTATGTTGTTTTGTTTCTGTTCTATTGGTCCAATGAAAGTTGGACCAATCAGTAGACGTTGCTACTACGCTTAGGATTGTGGGTAGTGTAGTTTTTTTCATAAGATCGCGGATAAAACATGTTTTTTTTAAACAAGGTTGATTTCATACAAACTTATAGCTTCAACAGGAGCAAAAACCTTCGTTTCACAACCTCATAGCTTGCGGTCAGTCTACCTCGGATGGTTTAGACATTAGGGCTGATAATCTAAATCCTTATCGAAAAATACTGTTGACCGGAAGTTCTGGAAGACCGGAAGTGTGACACAGGCTCATTGCATTTTTTGGCAGTTATTTCAAAAATAATGCTTTGCTTTCTTTATAGAGCGGGAAATCCGAGGAAGTTTTCAATTCTCTGGTGATCCAAGGTTTCCCTCCAACCACCGATTATGATGACTTACTGGTGGAGTACCTCGAGGTGTATGACAATGAGGAGCAAGAGCTGGTACTGGATGGTAAAGATCTATTAGAGGAATGCATGAAGTCCAAAAGCCCATCGGACTGCGACTCCGGCCGGGGCAGTTGCGACAGTCGCACCCTGCTCTTGGAGAAGTGCACGGATGGACGGGAAAGAGGCGGAAACGATCAACATCAATATAGCCAGCATGGAGAAACGAGCTGGGCTTCAACTGAAAGCAGTGAAAGCCAGGGCCCTGAACCCAGTTCTCCAGAGTCTCCCGATGGACGTGTCAAGACCTGGCCAATTGTGTTTTCGTCTCCCCAACCTCAACTTCACCAACACTACCAAGTAGGAGCTGCGAAACCGGCCTACCACAGCGTCCCAGAGATCCTTAGCCATCTGTCCCCACACGCAACAGCAGGCAACTACCATCAGCTTCACCATCAGGACATCCCGCTACAGGAGGGACGCTTCAGCAAGCCGGCCTGCCCACATTCCCAAAGCTACAACCAGTTCAATCGGGACGGCTCCGACTCTCCTGCTCACTGCGTCCCTCCGTCACATTCCTTGGAATACTTAGAGGTGCAGAGGGTCAACCCGGACAATATGCTACTGCTTAGGCCACTTTCAGACCCTAACCGTGAGGCTGAAGGGTCCGATCGCATCGGGGAGGACTACAGCAAGGTCAAAGAAGTGACGTCGGACAATATTCTGTTTCTTCAAAGGGAAACGTCCCATCATCAGTGTGTGGACGATTACACCCAGGCTGATCATTGCACAAGCCAGCAACCACCTCACCCCCGCAAACCTGCCGTCCAGCAATCGTACTGTCCCATGCCACAGGAAGGCGTGAGGGTGATGGTAAACGGTTATGTGGATTCAACAGTCTTGATGCCATCCTACTAGCGCATAGTGGTCCAGTGCATAGAGGCAGAGATGGGATCCGCCTCGACTACAGCAAAAACAATATCCTAAACACTAAGACTGTCAACAGCTCATGCCAAGCCCTAGAAGAAGCGCTTTATCTTGCTACATTGGTTTAAGAAAGAGGATTTGTGAGTGCATAATATGCCATTGAAAATACATACGGGTAAGGGGTTCTAATGTCGGTCGCCATGTTGCCCCTCCATCTTGAAAGTACATTAGCCAAAGAGGGACATACCGTTAATTCAAGCTTCGCCTTTCGCGTTTACGTTTGAGTTAACACTCATGGACGAGATCGAACCGGAAGCCATGTTAATCTTGGACTACATAGGAGCCACCGTAGGAATTAAAACGAAATCAGAATTGAGAGGAACAGAAACTAATATTCACTGGATGCTCATATAAATTTTCCCCGCTAGATGGGGGTAAAAATCACACAGTGTAGCTTTAATATGTCTCTGGTACAATTTTCACTTTTGGCTAGATGTTACCCAAAAGCAAAATAGCTATTTAGGCTTTAGCTGTGTCTCAAACAATGCATTATACACTATGCACTTATGCGCTATTTACTCAACCGTGCTGTGTATGAATTTTGTAAGGTTATTTTGTCATTCAGCATCGGAGTCTGCCTGATAGCCCCTCCCCCTCCTTTACATGATAATCTCATGGGTATTTAAAGTGTTCATGTTTAATTAATTTAAAATTTTTAGTTTAATAGTATATACTTGCATATTATGGTGTTCATTCTGGAAACAGTGTAATTTCCGCCGTACAATTCAAAATGTCTTCATATTTTAGGTGCACTCATGCAAATATAAATACATGAAAAGGGATTTAAACTGATTGTAAACTGTCAAATTTGCCTTTGATATTTACAACTCTCAGGTGGAGGTAAACTCGCTTAAACACTTCTGCCGAATGTATTTATTATAAATGTTATTGGCGCTGATTTTGAACACAAAGGCACAACAATAAAAAAAAAAATGAATTCCCAGTTTGTCCAAGTAAATTATTCGCTGTAAGAATTTGTGTTTCTCTGAATGTTAACCCTGTGAGAATCTATTTTTCCAAATCTGTAGCCTAGGTAGCCATTAATTCAGCATTGCATATTTTTTTATGTTTGATATAAAAAAGAAAATCTAAAAACAATTTATAAAACTAATTCATTCCAAAATAACCAGATAGTTATTATCTTGTTGATGCACAAATCACTAACCATTAAAACCAGTTACATGGAGACGAGTTAACAAAATAGGCCCTTGCCAGTGCAAGAGTCAAACTCCAAGTTGCCTTATTTTATGCAGAAATATCTGAGAGAAGACTGGTGTGTATTTGTTGGAAGGAGTTAAACACACTAAATCTGTTTATGTCTAAAGTGTACATGTAAATATACAATAAATGAAATTGTTATATAATATGTAGAAATGCATTTATATGTAACAGATATTACAGATAAATAGTTTTGTTGGGTTTGCCTAAGCCATACAGTATAAATCATCCTATAATCTAACTTTGTTGATTTGTGAGTAGCATAACATTTTTTATGTCTTTGTTGTTCAACAGTCATACATTCTCAGTTCCGTGCATAATAAATCTGCATTGACAGAGTAAGGCATCAGTTCTTTAATAGATTGCTATCTCAGGCAATGGAAAATCTACTAAACGTGTGTTTGAAACAGCATCGTGAATTTAACGTGAATTCTCAGGACAACAGTGCGAAATAATATTTCTGTAAGTGTGTAAGCTATCAGAGAAAAGGCATGTGGATATAGCATTATTTTTTCAATATACCAAACCCAATTCAATCAACATTTGCTGTATTAAAATAATGTCAATTCAAAACCATTATTTTGTTATACACTAAGAATATGTCTAGTTAAAATGATGTTGATTTTTTTCATTATGTCTCTTTTTTTATGAATTCAAACAACTAGAGGTGCTGAAATGAAACTTTTGATGTTAACCATGTAAGTTGAATAATCTACATTTTCTGTAATACATCCTTATTGTGTTCTGCTTTTCCATAACAAACATTATTTGTGAAAGCGCATAGCAAAACCATTAAAACATGTTCAGACTGTTTCAGGAGTTTGAGTGGTTATTATGGGGTGGCTTTTTATTTTGCCCTTAAACACATTTAACCAAATCAGTCAACACACGTACAGTAAACCATATTAGTCATGAAAAATATTGCTTAGTAGAAAATAATTTATTATGCTAAAAAAAAATAATAATAATTCGACTTCAGCCTATAGATATAACCTATTATTTCTGGTAACACTTTACAACAAGGTCTCATTTGTTAACATTAGTTAATGTATTAACTGTCTTGAACTAACAATGAGCAATACATCTGTTACAGTATTAATTAATCTTTGTTAATTTGAGTTAATAAACATACAGTTTACGGTGCATTAATAATGTTATCAAATACATTTGATTTTAATAATGTATATTGAAATGAACTTAAACTAAGATTAATTAAACTTATTGTGTTATTACTGAATTTTATTATAGTTTATCAAATCTAATTAATGCTTATATAATGGATTTGCATATTTTAAGAAAACAATCTGGGTCTGGAACAATTGGTTAAACAAAAAATATTAAATAATTCTAAAATTATAACATTATTATAACAAAATTATAACTGTTAATAACAATATTTCCAGAAGGATAAAAAAAAAGGGTGTGTGGACTGTAAGTTGTAATAATAATAAAAAGCCTTATTCCCATAGATTAATTTGACCAATCTGAGTATTTTATATTCTGGACATTTACGTTAATTCATTTAGCATTTCGTGGATACAATCTGATAAGACTGAACAAACTAGATTTGACATAGGCTTTTAGCCATCAAATGTAACATTATAGTTAAAATCCAAACGAGCACCCCTTCTCTGAAGGGACGGACGACACGACACTTCTCAATGAAAGGCCTTGAGACAGTCTATGCCATAGGTCTATATGGACAGACTTTACCCCCATATGTAATTGGTTAAGCCCGACCCTCCCCGAACACTCTTTGGGGAAGAATTCGCCGCTTCTCGCCACTTAATTTTTAGATTCGAAGTGGAATTGTTGCGAAACAGTTATAATGCATAAAGTTTGTTCTCGGCTGCACGCCCCGTCTGTGTTGGGGAAAACGGATTCGTGGAAATCACTGAACTTTTGTGTGGAATTCCACAAACAAGTTGGTAAGAGTGTTTTTGTCTCCACATTTAAAGTGACCGGAACATTAGTGTAAAGTTGTGAATAATTGTGGAACGTATAATTTATGCTCCGACCATAACGGTCCTGTCATAACAATAAAGGACGAATATCTATGCGTTTGATTTAACGGCTCTGGTTTTAATTTCCATTCAGTACCATGGTATTTTTGATGACAAATGGGTGTCATCATTATTTACATTATCTATCTATCTATCTATGTATCTATCTATCTATGTATCTATGTATCTATGTATCTATCTATCTATCTATCTATCTATCTATCTATCTATCTATCTATCTATCTATCTATCTATCTATCTATCTATCTATCATAAAACTAGAGAGATTCATAGAGATGGAGAGACTAAAGATACTTAAAAATAATCAATTCTCTTACTGCTGAGAGAGAGAGAGAGAGAGAGAGAGACTGTAACTGTCCTTATGCATTTCTAAGCACTAAAATGTTCCTCTGCCCAGGTGTGCTATGCCAAAAATCAGCAGTGAAACACACACCACCTGCCCTGCCCCAGATTCCCCTATGTGACTATAAACCTGAGCCATATCAGGTAAGAGGCTAATGTTTGGGGACATTCACAATAATTCACATGGAGAAATAAAATCATCAAATACACAGAGAAATAAATGTATCTTTAAGCATGAATGAATTCTCTTATAGGGCATGTCTAAAGAGCGTTTACTAGAGATTAGGAAACACAACTGCAACCCCATGACCATGAAGGTAACATATTACAAGAAGCCAGTCTTCATAAGCCAGGGTTTCATGCAGTGGCTGTGGGATGTGGATGGAAGACGCTATCTGGACTTGTTTGCGGGGGTGGCCACCGTCAGTGTAGGACACTGTAACCCGTAAGGTTCAATTTGTTGCTATGCAACATCTTTATTTGTTTATTTCTTGATGTGCTTTATAGTTTGTTTGAAATTTAATAAATGACTGCATTGCAATTAGATTAATATTTGTAAACTTGTTTATGCATGTTATTGCCCTGAGCTTTTACATGGTCTTAGTTTTAGTGTATGAAATGATGTTGGTTCCAAAATCGAATCAGAAGTTTGAATGTGGTTGCAGGAAAGTGACACAGGCAGCCGAGAAACAGTTAAGACGTCTATGGCACACAACACCCATCTACGTGTACCCACAAATGCAGGAGTATGCAGAGAAACTTGCATCTCTTTTGCCAGACCCACTGAAGGTATGTTTTCATTGCTGGAAATGGAAGGTTGAGCACAGCCGGATTTCAAACTGGGGTCCAGGCTGTTTTGTCTTAGGAAAAGTATTAAAAAAATATTATACTGTAAATGAAATGAAATTAAAGGCACAATATGTAAGAATTTTTTGCCATAAGAGGGCGCAGTTTCCAACCATAACAAAGGCGTAGGTTGATGACGCAGTGATGAGCTGAATGATGGGACTTGCTGTCAAGCTGATGGATCTAATGTTTATGGATGAGTGCAAACATTCATGTTTTTTAACATTACAGTGGTATGAAGCAGGTTGCGATTGCTAAAGAGACCGATATCACACGCGAGGATATAAAGGAATAAGGACATTTAATTCTACCGAACTACCCGCAAGTGCTGGATTACTCACACAGGTCAGTTTATTAGACGAATTAAACTTGTGAGGTAACGCAGCGCTGCTTCACTTGGTCTAACGTTACACTATCACTCTAAACGGCATTTATGTGTGTTGAAAGTTATAATGTTATACTACGTGTTAATTCGTTTGCTATACGAAACTAGCAGTAAGCTAGATCAACTTTAGAATAACATACTGACCATATTCTCATATTTCATCATGTTGAGCTAACGTTATAGAACATTGATTTGTTTTATTTACATTTGCTCACCTGTCTAATAAAAATGTCAAGTCGTGACTTGGGAAGCTCTGTCAAGTCCAAGTTAGTCGTGACTCGTGGATGGAGCTCTCGGCATCTCAAAAATGCCACAATGATATTGATTCTCATTTTAGTTCTCCTTATTTGTTCCCAAAGTCTGCTTGCCATGGTCTATGCTTGAAAGAAACAAGAACTGTGTGCCGCTAAACATTACACACTATGCAGTTGTCCACGTCTGTCGCCATGGTTAAGTCATGGCTATGGCAGTATGAACGGAAAGCAAGGATAGCGTGGAAAATAAAATGGGAATTTCTCTAAAATAAAAAATCTTTGGAGACTTTTGGGATATTGTAAGTACACAATTGCAGGAAATATATCACACTGTGCAAGTGATTTTGGATATTTTATTACAAAATTCTTACATATTGTACATTTAATTAACTTAAAGGAGTAGTTCACTTTTAAAAAAAACTTTTGCTGATAATTTACTCACCCCCATGTCATCCAAGATGTCCATGTCATTCTTTCCTCAGTCGAAAAGAAATTAAGGTTTTTGATGAAAACATTCCAGGATTTTTCTCTCCATATAATGGACTTCAATGGGAACCAAACGGTTCAAGGTCCAAATGAGAGTTTCATTGCAAACTGCACACTGTTCAAAGGGCTTTAAACGATTCCAGAAGATGAATAATGGTCTGATCAGGCGAAACGATCGCTCGTTTAAAAAAAGCTCAAATGGTCGCCTTGCTTTGTTCTGTGATGCGCGTTCGTGACTCTCCTGTTCGAACTCGTTCATCAAAATGAACAAATCTTTTCCTGAGTCAATTCGTTCATTTCGTTCGTTGAAGTAACCAAATGACACGAAAAAAAAGATTTGTGATTCGCGACCATTTGAGCTGTTCAAAGCCAAGGGCTTTAAACGATTCCAGACAATGAATAAGGGTCTTATTAAGCGAAACAATTGCTCATTTAAAAAAAAAATAACAAAGTTTAAGTTTTATAAGCTCAAATGGTCGTGAATCACACATTTTTTTCGTGTCATTTGGTTCATACATCAAACGAAATGAACGAATTGACTCGGGAAAAGATTTGTACATTTAAATGAACGAGTTCGAACAGGAGAGTCACGAACGCGCATCACAGAACAGAGCAAGGCGAGCATTTGAGCTTATAAAACGTAAACTTTTTTTTTTTTTTTTTAAATGAGCGATCGTTTCGCTTGATAAGACCTTTTTTTTTTTTTTTAAATGAGCGATCGTTTCGCTTGATAAGACCATTATTCATCGTCTGAAATCGTTTAAAGCCTTTTGAACAGTTTGCAGTTTGCACTGAAACTGTCTTTTGGACCTTGAACCGTTTGATTACTAGTGTATTATATCTGGAGAAAAATGCTGGAATGTTTTCATCAAAAACCTTAATTTCTTTTCGACTGAAGAAAGAAAGACATGGGCATCTTGAAAGACATGGGGGTGAGTAAATTAGCAACATTTTTGTTTTGTTTTTAAAGTGAACTACTCCTCCCATATATTTCAGTTTGTAATATTGTGATGGTCTATTTTTCTAGGTTGTGTATTTTACCAACAGTGGCTCGGAGGCTAATGACCTTGCAGTGCTAATGGCCAGACTTCACACAGGAAATTTTGACGTCATCACTCTCAGGTGAATGAACTTACTTGCCATTAAATCTTTCCAATAATTGAACAAATCGAAGACGGGGAGTTCTTGGGCAATCTGTTGGTGTCAGCTCAAGCAGCCCTGTTCAACTATAGATACAGTAATCTCACTGCATCATTTGTGTTTGTCTGCGCAGGGGCTCTTATCATGGTGGCAGTCCACAAGCGACAGGTCTGACATCCAACGCAGATTACAAATATCCCATCCCCTCTTCTCTGGGCTGCCATAATGTACATCTCACACCCACACATCTCTCCTTCTGTCAGCTACCTGCTTTATAATGTGATGTTCCTCAGTATCAGGTCCACAAACCAAATTATAAGAGGAAACATCAGAAGTTATTTTGGTGTATGAGTTTAATGCAAAAGTAACATAATTACTGTCAGACTTCATGAGGTTTGAAAAACAACCCAGTACATCTGTGCTTGTTTCCACCTTGGAATAAAACAAAATAGAAGTTTTTAATCTCACAATTCTGACATTTATTTCTCGCAAATTCGAGTTATAAATTCTGAATTGCAATAATTTCACAATTCTAAGAAATAAAGTCAGAATTGTAAAATATAAACTTGAAATTATAACATTTATCTTGCAGTTTAAATCTCACAATTCAGACTTTATAACTCGCAATTGCTTTCTGAGAAATTGATATTTATGGAAACCTGTTTTCACCACGGAATAAAAAAATACAAAAAGTAAATGCAACTCTTTTTTTGAAAAGTCATAAGTGTGATATTGAAAAAAATTATTTCCTTTTGTATTTTTTTTTTTCGTGGTGGAAACAAGCGTCGATAAATATCTGACCCATACAAAATATTAATATATTTTACTTCAGTTTTTTGAAATGCGTTTGAGTTTTGAGGTCTGTCTTGCAAAACTTTGTGGGTTTCATTTCCTATGTGGGTTGTGTTCATTGTAGACCATGTGTCCCGATGTGTTCAGCGGCCTCTGGGGAGGAAGCCACTGTAGAGACTCTCCAGTTCAAACCATCCGAGAATGCAGCTGCTCCCCAGGTACAAACACACACACACACACACAAGCAAAATGAGGGCGTATCATCGGCTTCTACTGTTTTTATATAAAGCTAATAATATAGTATAAATCTACAGCCACAAATATATACTATAAATATGGTCACACTTTAGATAAGGGTCCAATTCTCACTATTAAAGAACAATTAACTATGACTTTTGCCTCAAACTCCTAATTACTGCTTATCAATAGTTAGTAAGGTAGTTATTAAATTTAGGTAGGATTACAGAATGTAGAATATGGTCATGCAGAAAAAGGTTTTAATATGTGCTTTATATGCATTAATAAACAGACAATTTACTAGTAATATCCATGCTGTAACGATCACCAGCTGGAGTGCCCTTGAGAGCCACCAGACTATTATTACTACATTTCCCATAACTCACTGCCCAGACTTATCATCACTGATTGCATTTACAGTACCTGTGTCTCATTACCTGTTAGTCTTTGTCTATTTAGACCATGTTCACTCATTTACTCACTGCGAAGTTTTGTATGTTTCCGAGTAATTTCCCTTGTTTCATGTCTCTTGCTTTTTGGATTTCTTGCCTGTTCCGTGGATTACCCTTTCGCCTCTGACCCCGTCCCTGATTTGTTTGTTTGGACTGCCTGCCTGTGTTTTGACCTATTGCCTGTTTATTGGATTACGTGTCTGGATTGCCCCTATTGAGGCCAGCATCAATAAGAACATTCTAATGTGCTTAAAACCACTCAGAACATCTTAGCAACACCCTGGCAACCACTCGCAAGGCCCTAGCACAGTGGCAACAAGTTCTACACAAGCACCACTCGCATGCTCCTCAAGTCTAGCTCTTGTTCAATTGTTTGCACAAATTTCATGCATGATAGATTGTGAATCTCTGATTCTGTCTGTTCTCAGGTCACTGTCAGGCCAATGATATGTATATCGGTCAGTTCAAAGAGATGCTTGCTACAACTGTTCCCAATCGTATTGCTGCCTTCTTTGCAGAACCCATCCAGGTTTTATTACACCATACATTTCACTGAATCTGTGTTTGTATAAATGGAATTATAGAAACAAAAAATGCTATGAAAATCCTAAAAAAAATCAGCACTGAAACTTCTGTAGTAAACTATAGTACTAGTACTAACTATAACTATATAATATGACTAATACTATAACTTTGCTAATAGATGTAATAAGTTAATTAGCACAACATAAGAGCAAATAACTCATGTTTTTGTAAAGCAGGATGTCAGTATTTTGCCGTATATGGTCTATTGTAGCACAGTCTAGTTAATGGGAGACTGTATTTAATGTGTATAATTAAATAAAATTATTCTGATCAGTAACTCCTTCCATTTTCATCCAAGTGTAATTAAATAAACAGGCTAGAAGCATCCATGGAAGTGAAGTCTGTCGATACTATACGTTCTGTCTGCATCTTTATATTTATTGCATATTTTTCCAGTCCTGACTAAAATCAACAAATATGCGAAATATTACTGTTGTAAAAACAAAATACCACTAACAAGCTTGTCACCTCCAAATATTCACATATGGCATGTTACATCATGATTTTCATCTTTCTGCAGGGTGTTGGTGGGGCTGTTCAGTTTCCAAAAAACTACCTGAAAGACTCCTACCAGCTTGTTCGGGAGAAAGGAGGAATCTGTATAGCGGATGAGGTCTGAGAATTTGAGTAAATCCTATTCTGTACATCGGTGAAGCCAAACATGCAGTGTTGGTGCTTTAGATAGTAGAGATGACTCAGAATGATCACTCATGTTTTTAAAAAAACAAACTCTAGGCTGCATCTGAAATCGGATACATCCCTAATGTATAGTAGGCAAAAAAAAAACAAACAAAAAAAACAGTATGTGACAAAAGTAGGGGGTCTGGATTAACAGTACTCATAAAACAGTAGGACAAAAGTCATCAGATTACTTACTACTTCCGGCAAGATTCTGAAATGTTCATAAGATGGACACTTTACTATCCCTATGAGGTTTTTTGGTGTAAGGTTTACTTTGAAACAATTTTCACTGTAAATTGCTAGTAAATTTCACAAATAATTACAAAGAAATGGCAAGAGACACATTTAATTAAAAATTAAATGTTTAAGTATTTTTATGTAAACATTTTTACATTTTTGAAAAATCACAATTACAGTGTGAAAAAAATTATTATTTTATTTATTGCTATTTTTGGTTCTTTTAGGTCCAGACTGGCTTTGGCCGCACAGGGAGCCACTTTTGGGGTTTCCAAGGACATAATGTCATTCCAGACATGGTTACCATGGCAAAGGGCATTGCAAATGGCTTCCCGATGGGGGCTTTAGTCACCACAGCCGGTGAGGCTAGAGACTGCTACTGTTAAATCAGCCAAATTCTGATGAACTTATTGTGTGATTTACTAGATAAAGCTATCAACTGGTTTTTAAAATGTATTCTGTTTTAGAAAGTTTGCGTTCATAGTCTAAATTAACTGCCTTTAGACATGGAGAGACACAAGCACAGAATAAGGGACTATGCAGAAAAGGGAATGGTGAAACTGGAAGCAGCACTATGAACCCAGTAGTTAGGTCGAATTCAAGTTCCCACATGGCAGTCAATTAAAATAGTGTCCGAACAAAATAACTCTCTCATGTTACATTAATGTGGGAGGCTCAACGTTGTTCACCTCAACACTTTGTTATTTTAAAAAGATCTGGTTGAGTATTTCATTTTGTAAAACTCTGCGGTTAAATGCAAGATATTCTTTTTTGCTTTTTAAAGAAAGTTTTATTTGAGATAGGGCTCCTAATGTGGTACCACAGGGCCACATTCACCTCATTCACACATGTGGATCAAATAATGAGTTCAAATTCCTTACTAGTCCCACATACCTGAACGTTGAAAGCAGGCTGGAGTGCCACTGCTTGCTTGCCTAGTTTTCATTCACTCTAATTGGTCCTCTGGCTCTCGCTGTTTGCTCTTCATCCTGTGAGAAGCTGAGAGAGAATTGTGTTAAATCACATACAGCCTGAAAAGTTTGAATGCATCTAAAAAGTAAATAAAAACTTGAAGTATCTTGTCATGAGTGTGTTATGCATTTATTGTTGTTTTCAATATTGATATCATGCGATTTGCGTATTTTGCAGAGATTGCCAGGTCATTTGCCAAGGGAGTTCATTTCAACACATTCGGAGGAAACCCATTAGCCTGTGCAGTCGCCTCATCAGTGTTAGATGTAAGTACCGATCATTTGACTTTTTAGTTGTGTACAGTTTACATTTATTTAGTTTTGGTGTCAGCAGTAGTGATTACATAAAATGTAATTTTAAGTGTGATCAATTATAAACTAGAACAAAAATAAAATAAGACGTGGTATTATGGTAAATAATTATTATGGTATCTACATAGTTGTGAGTGAGTAAACAGTGCTAGGTATAGTAAACGAATACATGTAATCTGGATGACTGGATTACATAATCAGATTCCAAATAAAAAAAAAGTACTTGCAATTAGATTTCATTTTAAAATACTCGTATGAGAATAGTTATCTTTTTATTGATTACAATTACATATCAGACAAATTTATTGATTCTCACTAATTCGTTTTTTTTTTTTTCTTCTTGAAAATGCCTATGGCACAGTCAGAGGATATAGATTAAATTCCAGTTTTAGGTTTCCATTACACGAGAGTAGATGTAAAAACTTCATGCTGATTTGTACTCAGCCTTCGCCAAGATAAGCACAAACTGAGACGTGGCTTTACAGTAACCTATGCTTCTCCGTCCATTTACGCTTCTTTCCATATGGTGATATGAATCTCCTTCTGTTCGGTGTTAACGTCTGCAGTGTACTTGGTGCGTCAGCACACATGACGGCTGCAACCACAGTTTGGTCTCCCCAGCTCCACAACCGTCTGGATTGAGCCGAGTAGGGGACATCTCTAGGGCAGTGGTTCTCAACTCCAGTCCTCGGGACCCTGTGCTCTGCACATTTTGTATGTCTCTCTTACCTGACACACTCAGTTCAGTTCATAGAGTCTATCCTAACGAGCTGAGGAACTGAATCAGGTGTTAAATATGGGAGACATACACAATATACAGAGCAGACTGGAGTTGAGAACCACTGCTCTAGGGTCTTCAAGTGGGCACCTTCCGTCCTCAGTGTTTCGTCTCAAGAGGGCTCAACGGTGACTCTGTCACCCCCCTCCATCCCCGACTCAACTCAGCCCAGCTTACTGAACTTTACATCCCTCTCACTGCTGAGGTTGCTCCTTCCTCGTAGTTCACATGTGACCTAACCACAATCTTACAATCTCTCCGCAACCCAACCATACACACCAACTCGTTTGACTCTCGTCGTTAAAGCAGGTTCAGTAAAGCATTGGTTCTGTATGGCATACTACCAGTGGTGGAGGAAGTAGCTACTGAATCTCAGTACTTAAGTAAAAGTACAAATAACCAGATAATTACCAGATATTTACTTTAGTAAAAGTAGAAGTAACACAATGACAACCATACTTAAGTAAAAAGTACCTGATTTTCAATGTACTTTAAGTATTAAAAGTAAAAGTACTTGCATAACAATTGATTCTCTTAATGACTATTTTCTAATGATCAATAAAACATTTAATTCTAACTCATTCAACCTAATACTCCTATAATGATGTTCAATGATGATGGAAAAAAATTGCTTTCACCATTTCTGAAACAAGCTTGCAATTAGGCAATATAAATCATATGTTAATAACTATGTTTGCCAGTAAACGCGATTAATTTATGGTGTAATTCTGAACCTCTTGGCTTGCCATAATTCCACACGGTGTGTTTCCTATGCACGTAAAAACAAATTTTCGCATATAAATTGCAAGAAAAACACACTGCGTGCGAGACGCATTTAGTTGATGTATCTATGGCAGGGGAAAAACTGATCAGAAAATGTAATGAAAATGTAACAAAAGTTGTTGAAATGTAGTGGAGTAGAAAGTATAATAATTGCTGCAAAATGTAACGAAGTAAAAGTAAAAAGTATGCACTATTTATTCTACTTAAGTAAAGATACGTGAAAAATGTACTTAAGTAAAGTAACAAAGTATTTGTACTTCGTTACATTCCACCACTGCATACTACCTACTGCAAAACACAATTCCTGCCCAAACACCAACCCTCACGCAATATACACAGGGCCGTAATTACTATGCAAACTGTACAAATCGACAGACTCTTCGAGTTTTTCAAGAATTCTACGAACCTGTAGCGTGGCGGCCTGTACACAGCCAGTTAGAATCTTTCCGTCTCATCCACAGCCAGTTGCTGCTCCTCTCTTCTGCTTCAGATAAGTTATTTAGACTCCATCCTCGCTGTTCTGCTTCAGCAGCCAGATGACCATAGAACATCATATGTTGATCTGATAAGGAAACTGATCCACTCTCTTCCATTGACCAAAGGTCTTGCCAGCTCATCTTGTGTTGTTCCACACTCTACTCTCCTTGCTTGGCCTGGGAAATGGCCTTTCTACACCTCATCGTCTCCTTCTTTCCCATCTTGACTACCAGCTTCCTCCTTTGGTTCTGGGCCTGCCTTGTGCCATTTAAGAGGAGCTAAACTGAGCCCAAAACCCCCTCTTCCATGCTTTACCTCTCCCGCAATGTCACCAATTTGGAGAGAAAAAGCATCAGCATCAAGCATCAGTCAGTTTCGTCCTATTTCACTATTAAATGTTGAGATTATCAACACCTATAAAAGAATGGCTTCACTGACGCTTCAGTTCAATAAGCAGGCATTCCTGGGTTCTCAGGATGCTTAGAACAAATGTGAAATACTCAGACCGGCCCGTCTGGCACCAACAACCATTCCACGCTCAAAATTGCTTAAATCACATTTCTTTCCCATTCTGACATTCAGTTTGGTGTTCAGGAGATTGTCTTGACCAGGACCACACCTCTAAATGCATTGAAGCAACTTCCATGTGATTGGTTGATTAGATCATTGCATTAATGAGAAATTGAACAGGTGTTCCTAATAATCCTTTAAGTGAGTGTATGTGATAAATGCGTTAGGTCAAATAATCTAAATGTAATCAAAAAGTGGCCCAAATAAATTTACCTAAAAAGCTTAAAGCTAATAGATTACATTACTAGCTACATTGCTTGTCATGTAATTTGTAATCAGTAACGGCTGATTAAGTAATCTACCACAATAATATACATCATACAATATCTGCTATCGGCAATACTGAATACATAAAATGTAATGTTAAATGAGATAAATAATAGTATAATGATGGATGGAACTGCATTATTTGTAATATTATATGACTCATACTAGCTATTAAATACTTGAAATTGAAAGTTGTATGTTGGTTTCAGACAATAAAAGAAGACAAGATGCAGGAGAACAGTGCTGATGTAGGGACATACCTACTGACCGAACTGGCCAAGCTCCGGGACAAGTACAATATTATCGGCGATGTGAGGGGAAAAGGTCTTCAAATCGGGGTGGAGATGGTCAAAGACAAGGTGAATGAATGAAAGTTACAGTCTTCTTCACAGACATCCAATAAAAAAATGATCTACAATAAATGTGTATGGATTAATAATTTGTAAGGATACAAACTATTTATTATTATCTTTATATGTTACTTTGTCTTAAAAAGATTGAATGAAGCGAGTCTACATTTATTTGTTATAGAAACTAGCCTGACTAACATTCTGCCAAATGTCAGCAAGTATCCGTAAGTACAAACTCCCCAGCTTACGAAAAAAGCATGGAGTACGTATTTGTCAGCTGAAGGATCTTTAGTAAAGACATTTCGTTCCACCTGAACTCATGCCTTGAATACACAAAGACATCTGGCGGTGCACGTGTCCCACTGTGTACAGCTTTAATGATGGAAACTGCCTCTCATCTGAGTGCATTAAGCACAAACTACTGCAGCTTTTCTTCTAAAAGGAGCTCAGAATAAAATGAATGAAGAGACAAATGCAGATGCAATAGTAAAAAAATGACACGATTCAGCTTTAAATGTCTTAAACCACCTTGTTTTGTGAATGTTAATCCCAATGACACCTCAGGCCTTTGCTCGCTTCAGAAATCAAAGTGAAAATCCTCAAGCTTTGTGATTGTGCATCCACTTCATTAAACTTTATTTGTAGAGCAATAATGGTGTCTTGACCTTGAGGTACAAGAATAGTCGAATGAACGAGTTACTTTAGCTCCAGATGGAATAGTTAATGATTCAGAGTGTTTGTTGTGAGTGTAAGTCATTTTCCTCACAGGCAATGAGCTACAAAACTTGTTAGTCATTAACTTGAGCAGATAGCAATGAGACAGCATGTTTGAACATTCTCAGAAATACACTCAGCTGTCTGCTGGAGTTAAAAACACCCAGTGAACCTCTCTTACCTATGGTTATTTACTGGAAACTGTGTGAGGATGTGTGTCTAGAAAGATATTACAAACACGCTAAGAACGCTTCAGTGACCTTTCAGCAGATTTATGTGCTATTAAAATGGAAATTCACAGTGGAAGAAGTTCTTAAAAAAGAATTTACTCACTTTCTTCTTTTTTTAAAACCTATTTGTCTTTCTTTCATCAAACATGAGAGGAGATATTGTGCTGAAAATCAAAGCTGCATAAGTTTGGAATGACATATAGGGTGATTAAATGACTGAAATTCCACTTTTGGGAAAACTATTACATTTTCTAACCAAAAACATGTTTAATCAAGCAGCATACCTGAAATCGCTCTCTTAAAACCCACTTTGACATTTCTCTCAAAACTATGTCTAGGTCACCAGAAACCCGCTCCCACGAGAGGCCATGGCTGAGATCTTCGAAGACATTAAAGACATGGGCGTGCTGATTGGAAAAGGAGGACTGTACGGACAGGTAGGCGAGGTGACAGGGTCTATCTGTAAAGTGATTCTTGCGGAGATAGACATGAATGCCTGAGGTTTATCGCTGGGGATGTTGTGCAATGGAAAAGGTATTCCAGGGATTCACTTCGGTCCTGTGGTCGCTAAAATACCTCAGGAATCCTGCTTGTCTGAACTTATAGAAATAGTCACAGCAAGCAATGAATGTACACTTAAAGGAACAGTTCACCCCAAAAAGAACATTCTCTAAATATATATATATAAGGGCTGTGCAAAAATTAATTGCGATTAATCGCATCCAAAATAAAAGTCTGTGTTTACTTAATATATTTGTGTGTGCTGTATATAATTATTTTGTACATATAAATACCTATGCATGCATGTACAGTATATATTTAAGAATTATTTGCGCTTAAATTCTGTATATATATAAATACATAATCTATATTATATAAATATTTTATATATGAATAACACATTTTCTTAAATATATACATGCATGTGTGTGTATTTATATATACAAAATAATTATATACAGCACACACAAATATATTATGTAAACACAGACTTTTATTTTGGATGCGATTAAATCGCAATTAATTTTTGCACAGGCTATATATATATATACACACACACACACACATTTGAATCAAATTATATCTATAAATAATGTAATTATAATAGATTTTTATTATACTTTTTATTAACATTATATTCTAATGTAAAATACTACAATAAAAACTGAAATATTGTGAAATTTCTATTTATACATTTTAAAATACATTTCTACCTGTGATGCAAAGCTGAATTTTAATCATTCTAATATGCTGATTTGCCACATCAATTATTAATATCAACATTGAAAACAAATGTGCTGCTTAATATTCTTGTGGAAACATTTATTTAAAATCTTTTGTACCATTATAAATGTCTTTACTGTCACTTTTAATTCATTTAATGCATTCTTGCTGAATAAAACTTTTTTTTTTTTTTTTTTTAAATATTGACACCAAACTTTTGAATGGTTGTGTATGTATACAATTAATAGAATTTCACTAGATGCTTGTTTAGGTCAATTTGGGAACATTATGCACCTTTGTGGCTAAATCTGACAACATTTGTGTAGCACGCTTTATTTTAATCTTACGCATGATACTTTTTCTCAAACCCACCACCTCTCACCTGTTCTTTTCCAGACTTTCAGGATCAAGCCTCCTATGTGCATAACTAAAGACGACGCAGACTTCTTCCTCGCTGTATTCAACCAGGCAGTGCTCAACTACCTGGAGAGAAGATAAGACATGCAGAGCATGAAGAAGACACATAACATTGGCTCACATTTTATATGTAAAATTGCAACTAACACATTCTTCACACCTTCCTTAATGTATGCGTCAAGAACAATTGTTATCAGTAGCTGATTTGAGTACACTATACTTCAGAAACATAGCACTTTCAATAAGTACTTATAAGCACTTGACTGACCATCTAAAACCAGATATTTCAAGAAGTTTCAACAACTGGGACCAGTTCTACTCCCAGTTCTACCTTTTTGGAGACATGGAGAAAAACATGAATAATTCTAGTAATCTTACCTTCATGTAATACAGTATTTTAACAATTATTTGGTTCATTAAAATTATTTAATTATATATTTGACACTATTGTCATCTTAACATTATTTTCTAACAATACACCATGATATACCCCGTATAACAGGATTGTATTGTTTTACTGGTACAGATACATCTTACTAAGTTTCAAACAAACTCATAATCTGGTACAAACTACCTTTTCAATAAGAGAATTTCTTTCAGGATTGAAAAAAAAAAAAGATTTCTTGCAATGCTAAATAACGACTATACACATTTGTAGACTTTTACATATACATCAACCACAGGGTCTTGTCTAAAACCACACTGTTATAAATACATAAAACATGTTAGGAGCTTTTTGAGGGGATTAAATTCAAACCTGACCCAGTTCAAGTGACATTCATAGCTTATACCATTAAGGCACGCAAGGTCATAAATAAATCTGCTGCCTCTTAAAACGTTATATGAAGAGAAGGAGATTTCTGTCCTGCAAAGACAGCAACTGTTTATTAAATAAGCATCCGTTGTTTTGTTTTTTTCTAGTACTTTTTGAGATCCTTTCGTGGAAATCCACTGGTATTGTTTTGCATAACACCAAGCCTTTATATATTGCAGCTGACCTGTTACACACATAGTACATTAAACATATTTGAATGTTTAGCCTTTACCTCTTTATGATCTTAAACCCAATGGTCTTATTACCAATAATAACACTGTTGAGAGATTTTGCGGTTCATAGCTTATTTTTCCAAACAGAAACATTTCCAATAAAATGAAATCCATGTTCAAAACATCCAGTGGAGTTTTATTCCTCACGTTGCCTTTTACAGTTTACCTCTTTGGAATTGTCACTGTGAAAATGTGACATTAAACGTGCCATCATAATTACTCTTAACTTCCTAAAAAAAACACGACATTTGCACAGTCTACTCAATAGAAGCCTCATTGTCCTACAGGACCGCTCTGACGCACCAGATTATGCATCAAATATGGTAGGAATAAATGGCAGTTCTAGGGAAATCTTTTGGCATATGGTGCATTACAAAAGAAATGTCAGCCCACAGGGCACAAATTCATTCTCAGAGGGACAAAGACACGCAGGCCCATAAACGCACTCCCTGATGGTTGCACAACTGCACACACTGACAAGTGGACAGTCAGAGGGGCTTAAGTCTTTGTCTGCCTTTCAGTTATCTGTTCTTCCTGATGTCCTTCTTTTTCTTGCACGTTTGTGCAGCGTTACTAGAGTAGAGGGCAGTGGCGTGGCCTGTGGTCTTCAGGTGATCGAAAAGTTTGTTCCTGGTGGCAAATTCATACTGACAGGTCACACAGCGCAAGATGGTTTCCTTCTATAAGGAGCAGAAAAAAACATTGAGAAAAAGATACATTAAACTTTATTGCCACTAATTGTTTTTTCCTCATTTCTGAGAGTGATAAATAACTCCAAGCTAGGGCTGTAACATTTGGGATAAAATTACTGATAAAAATTGTGATTAAAATGCAATTAAAACAAATCTGCTGTGCTTGCTTATATTATTTTTATATATAAAATTATTGGTAGTTGTATTTTATAACCATGTTGATATATATATATATTACTAAATAAAAATATTAAAATGACTAAAAAAACTAAAGAAATAGTACTATAATATTTCCCTGTAAAATAAAACAGTATTTCTCAAGTATTTAAGAAAAATTATTACACTATTATTTTACATTACAAATGTAAATCTATAATACAAATCAAATTTTTATGGGTCTTGATTTCCTCATCAAACCATCAAATTTTATTTTGATGAAAAACTGCAGGGAGCATTTAAAGCTTTTCTTTTGATTGATAAGCACTTCTCATTACAAGCATGGGAAGAATTATTTCATTTATACTCAACAGTGTGTAGAACTACTTCATTTCACCAATCAGAATGAGAATCAACAAAGCTGGCATCTATGATTTTATTCAATTATAGATGATTATAGAAAACCATGTTATAATAAGTCATATGAACTTGTATATAACTGGATGATGATTATAAAACAGCTATAAGGCCACTAGAATGGCTGCTTGCTCACATGTACACACACACAAACGTAACTGTACTGTACACACCTCTTGAGCAACTTCTACACCGCCATTTGGTTTGCCATTCTTTTTAGAGTCTTTTCCACCTTTCTTCCCTTTTGACTTTTCAGAGCTGTATAAAGTGACATTAAGAGTTAATCTCAGTTCATATCAATATACAGAGAACCTTATAACAACTGAACTTTTTTGAACCGGTGATTGTTAAACAGGCATACGAGAGGCACCTTTTTTGGTCTCTTGGTTCACATCCCTCTGGTTTTACAAGCAGATTCTCATCTGGGTCCTCAGAGGGGACAGGGGCTTCCTCGCTGTTGCCCGAATCAGGTGCAGGTGGGGGACGCTCTTCTGTGGGCCGCTGGACTGGACTGTCCATCTCAGGCTCTTCTGGGAGATTCTACAGAACAACCGTATTAGAAAAATGACATTTTACTGGATCAAGTCTAGCCAATTCAAATACTTCTGAGGTTAGATTTCAGTGACTTACATTTACAGTTTTCTGCTGCCGTTTCTTTTTCTTCTGCCTTTTAGATAATCTGTAATCAAATGAACCAATCAGTGGACAAGAACAGCCAGCAATGCCACCAGATGCCTCGTTTAAGTACACAAACTTATAGGTATTCTACAAACTCCTTTATTTATTACAATTTTAGACAATATGAAAACGAATATTAAATAACTAATAAATAAAGTATTAGAATTTTTGATTCAGGACTGACATTATGTCAGTAGTGCATGATCAATCCTATTGATTTTAACATTAATATAATTAATCACCTTTTTACATTAACATTTGACTAATGCTCATAGTAGTCGCTTATAAAACAGGCATATATTGTCAAATACTATAATAGCGAAACAAATAAAATTTTATTCCGAGAGCACATCTCTAGTGCTATGGTTTACTTTTGTCTCGGTGTGCCACCAAGTTCATCACTATCATCATCATCGTCATCGTCCTCTTCCTCCTCTCTCTCCGCAGAGTTCTGACTCAGCGACTTGTCTTCCTTCTCCAGCTGTTGCCGTAGCAATGCCACCATCTCTCTGTGTTTTTTGGACTTCTCATGGTTTTTCATGCTGATGTGAGAAAAGCAGATTATACTGCTAAATTAAATGCATGTAATGCAAATTAGTTCAAAACATGCTATTTGTTTGTGTTTATTAAATTAATTAATAAAACATGTAGGCTAAAGTAGACAAACAACACCTAAGGAAAAAAAAATTCTAAATAAATAAATATCTACACTAATGTTAGTGTTGTCCATTTACATTACCATTCAAACATTTGGAATTAAAAAAGAAAAAAAAAATGTTTTTATTAAATTGATCACAGGTTACAGTATGAATGCTACAAAAGATTTATTCTTAAAGCATTTCTATTGAAATGCTGTTCAGTTGAACTTTCTATTTATCAAAGAAAACTGAAAAAATGTATCATGGTTTTCAAAAATATATATTAAACAGCACAACTGTTTTCAACATTGGTAATAATAATAAGAATAATAATAAATATTACCTGAGCACCAAATCAGCATATTAGAATGATATGTGAAGGATCATGTGACACTAAAAACTGGAGTAATGATACTGAAAATTAAGCTTTGCGTCACAGGAATAAATTACACTTTCAAATACATAACAGGTTTTTAAATTTTAAATTCTATTAATATTTCACAATATTGCTGTTTCTACTGCAGTTGTGATCTAATAAATGCAGCCTTGGTCAGCAGAAGAGATTAAAATTAACCATCTGTAGAATGGTAGTGTCAATTTTTATACTTTATAAATGTAAACCAACTAGAGAACTGAATTAAAAAATGACATAATGTTTATTAATTTGTGAAGTCGACGACTGAAAAAATGTGAGCTCTAAAAACTGAAATCCACATTTTTGATCAGTGAGGTGATGAGGGGTGTGCGACAGCAGTGCGCGTGTTCTCTCTGCTCCGTTCACTCACGCTTTATCGGATTTGAAAGATTTGTCACAGGCAGGGCAATACAGGTCATCATAATAGTCGTCCATTTCCACGGCACCATCTGCCTGCACCGCATCTGACAAAGGTCAAGCAGCTGTTAGAAAACGTTCCGTCCATTACTCACCAATGTTTTACAGTATGATTAAGGTATTTTTCATGACTTGGTGACGCTCTGTGTATCATCGCATTATATATGAATCACAGATGACTGTTCTTGTCCTGTCTATTTATATAGTGACCTCTACACTTATTTGGACACTGATGTCACACTTAAAAGTCACTAAATAGATGTAAAATACCAAAACAACTTGTCATGGCGTGACGTGGTTGAGAGGGTGTGCTTACAACAGTTTTTTTTTTTTTTTTTTTTTTTTTTGCAGGTGTTGCAGGACTGTTTGTGATCCTTCAAAACTTTGTTCAGTCTCAAAATCATAATGTGTCCCTGAACCTGTGACCTCCTGTACTCAGAATCCACTCAAGTATACATGTACGTCATCAGAACTCACCTCCCCTGTCTATGTTTGCCCTCTCCTGCCCGTTTTCCACCTCCTCGTCCTCTTCACTCTCTGATACGTCACCAAACTCTAGACCGTACTCGGCTTCCATCTGCTGCAGTTCTTTCTCCAGCTCTGACATGGCAGCCCAACTCTGTTCCTTATAGTCTTCCGCCAGCCTAATGGCACATATATCGGCATATTAGAATGATTCTGAAAGATCTTGTGACACTGAAGACTGGAGTAATGATGTTGAAAATTCAGCTTTGCCATTTCAGGAATAATTACTGTTCATTTATTCTTGTTAATATAGAAACAACTTTCACACACATCTGATTGATAGATAAACCACACATTCTTAACAGGTAAATGTACAGAAACTGAATAAACAAACAGATTAATCCTTATTAAAGCTATAAAAGTGTCAAGAGCAGTGAGTCATTTTCTTTTTGTCTTTTGTTCTTTGGTTAACATAATGACACAGACACCAGTAGGGTTATTAGTCACTTTAAAGGAGTAGTTCACTTAAAAAAAAAAAAAAAACTTTTGCTGATAATTTACTCACCCCCATGTCATCCAAGATGTCCATGTCATTCTTTCTTCAGTCGAAAAGAAATTAAGGTTTTTGATGAAAGCATTCCAGGATTTTTCTCCATATAATGGACTTCAATGGGAACCAAACGGTTTAAGGTCGAATCTTTTCCCGAGTCAACTCGTTCATTTCGTTCGTTGAATGAACCAAATGACACGAAAAAAGATTTGTTCATTTTGATAAACGAGTTCGAACAGGAGAGTCACGAACGCACATCACAGAACATAGCAAGGCGACCATTTGAGCTTATCAAACGTAAACTTTATTTATTTATTTTTTTAAATGAGCGATCATTTCGCTTGATAAGACCCTTATTCATCGTCTGGAATCATTTAAAGCCCATTGAACAGTTTGCAGTTTGCACTGAAACTGTCTTTTGGACCGTTTGGTTCCCATTGAAGTCCATTATATGGAGAAAAATCCTGGAATGTTTTCATCTAAAACCTTAATTTCTTTACTAGTTCTTTACTAAAATACTAGTGTGCCTAAGACTTCTGCACAGTACTGTATATATACAGCATATACTGTATATGTGTGTGTATATCTGAAAGGTCGCGTGAAACTGAAGACTGGAGTAATGGCTGATCAAATAAATGCTTTGGTGAACTAAGATTTTTATTTTATTTGTTTAACTCAAAAGCTCTGATATTTCAATATATCTATATAGCTATTTATATAAAGCTAAATATCTCTCCTAGTTGACACATTTGTACCACTGTATGGTCAAAACATGCCGCCATATCACCCAGTCCATGGGCTAATCTCACTCACTTGGCCTGGTCGAGCTTTTGTTTTCTCCTCAGTTCTTCAGCTTTCTTGGCCTTCTCCGCATTCTGCTCTTCCACTAGTTTCTTATGGGCCTGAACGCGCTTGTCACGTTTTCGGACAAAGGCCACCAGTGACCGCACCAGCTCGCTGTGCTCTTTCCTGGCCTTGTCCCTGGTTTTCTTGTTCTCTTTCTCCATGGCTCTCTTCTCCCAGCGGTTGGAGGCCTGTCGCGTGTCGTATTCCTCCTTCCACGCAAAGTTTTTGCGCGTACAGAAGCTCTGCCAGTAGCCGTAGAATAAATGCACCACCTGAGAGGGAAACCAGGGAAACAAAATTGAGAGAAAACCAGAGCCAAATGTGAAGAGAACCTATAATACTATATAACTAGATTTTATTGATAAACGTCCTGGATGCTTTATCCTTTTAACAAAAATATGAAGAGGCCTGTACAGTCATCCTCATTTCATCTGCTTCTTGAAGGCCTCCACTAATGGCAAATGACTACAAAACCTCCATTAGGTAAAGTGCAGGAATGGGCCACACCGGAAAGGGAAATGGTTTAGATCACTTAAGAGCCTTCAGGTCTAACTGGAGTGGGTGAATTTCATTGTTCAGACCCTGGAGAAAATATTCTCGATGGATAGCTTGAACCAAATGTGAAGTCTTCAGTCAAGATTTTCCCCCTCTTTTGTCGAACAATCTGAAATGTATTTTCAGATACGAAATACTGACGTCCTACTGTTACCTGTACTAGCTTATTTGGACAAGTATTTAGATGGGAATGCTTTCGTGTTCCATTTATCTAAATTAATAATCCACAGTCTCATTTGGCTGAAAGGTCTAAAATGCACTAGACCCCCTGAAGAACTCTCTCTGATGCCATGTTTTGCCAATCCAGTGTTTTCTTGGTACAATCTATACATATCTCTCGAACAAACCATCTCAAATCATCTTTTTTAAACAATTCATCAAAAAAATGTCTTTCAATTCTGTCTCAAGATTTGTTCCGTTTTCTAACGATTCTGGTTCCGATTCCAATTCTTTTAAAGATTCCATTAACAATTGTACAAGTACTTGAAAAAGTTTGTGTCTTTAGACTGATTCAAACTGATAACAGAATTATTTTTGACTGATTCACTAAAAATAGCCAGCTCAAAAGAGTCAGAATCATGTACAGCACCATTTAAACGTTTGGGGTTGTTTTTTTTTTTTTAAAGATATCTCTTCTGTTCACCAAGGTTGTATCTTTTAGATCAAAAATACAGTAAAAACAGTAACATTGTGAAATATTATTTCAATACAAAATAAATGTTTTCAATTTTCATATATTTCCAAGTTTAATTTCTTCCTGTGATGCAAAGCTGAATTTTCAGCATCATTACGCAGTCTTCAGTGTCACATGATCCTTCAGAAATCATTCTGATATGCCGATTTGCTACTCAAGAAACATTTTTTTTGTAATACTATAAATGTTGAAACAGTTTTTTCAGGATTCTTTGATGAACAGAAAGTTCAAAATCCAATAGAAATCTTTTTGTAACTTTATAAATGTCTTCACTGTCTTTTGACCTCAAACTTTTCAACAGTAGTATAAGTCACACTGGTGGTGACACTGTGTTTTTGATGCGTGTGTAACCGGCAAGTTCATCCCAATAGATGGTTATATTTTCTATTTATTATTTTTGCATTATTTTGCAACATCCAATCATCAAATTTAATTCAAATTCAGAATGCAAGATCCAAACTCCAAACTTCTGCTTTGTATCTGTAGATTATTAGAATGCATGAAATACTAAGTATTTGAGTGTGCTGTTCCACCTGCACTGCTGATGCCAAGAACCTAATGGAAACTAGTAGTTTCAAGTATATTGATTTTTTTAAAGGCACTAAGGAACACCCATCTGAAACAATGAACAACTAATTGCTGGAGGGACATTTTGATAAAAGCAAACCCTCTGTTAAAGGTCTACCCATTCTGTAATGAATCATAGGGTGGATAAACATGTCCTTTTTACCATATCTCTCTCCTGCTCAAACCATAATTATCTCATGCCTCTCACCCAAACTTTGTCAAGACGTAACAGTAAAAGCCGTAATAATGTGTGCTAGTGTCAACATACAGTGTCATAGTCACTTTGAGAGTCTCCAAATGAGGGAAACTCATCCTCCTCGTCTTCCTCATCTTTGCTGTGCTCCATCTCCTCCTTTACAATAGACTCAAACAGGTTCCTGTATACAGTGTAAAAGCCCTACAGAGACACAATTAAAAACACATAACACATACATTTCTACAATTAATAATCTCAATCACTCCAAACTGAAAGCAAGAGTTTCAACATGAACTTCTACTGCCCTCCAGTGGTACATGATGTTGTCCACTTTACAAATTGTAAATGTTAAAGGGGTGATGAACTGAGAAAGCAAATTTTCCTTGAGCTTTTGACATCTAAGTGGTTATCATATTTATAAGAATATCCTGTAAGTTTCAGAACTGAAAACAGCCTATACTTATTAATTTTGATGTTTTGTTTAATGTAAAAACCAAGAAAACGCCATAAGTTGACCTCAGACAACAATATCAATTTTTTTTAAAAAGCCAGTTCATGACCCCTTTAAAAAGTAAATTAACTAGTTTAGTTTTTTTTTTTCTTTAATATCAATGGCAGGCAGGCATATGTATGGATGCTTGTTTCCCCCACAGAATAAAAAAATAAAATAAAAATCGGACATTTTTTCTATTTCGAACTCTATATCTTTCAACTCAGACTTTATAATGTGAAATTGCAAGTTTATATCTCAATACTGACGTTTTTTATCTCGCAATTTCAAGCTTATCTAAAAAAAACCTCACAATTCAAAAATTTTAACTCACATTGCCAGTCTGAAAAAGTCAGAATTGCAAAATATATACTCGCAATTGTGAGATAAAAAACACGCCAGAATTGAGATGTAAACTTGCAATTTCACCTTATGAAGTCTGATTTGAAAGATATAGTATGAAAGGTCAGAATTGTGAGATAAAAGTAACAATTACGTTTTTTTACTTTTTCATTCTGTGGTGGAAACAAGCTACCATACATATGAACTATACATTAAAAATAGCTAAATGGACAATGCAACATTTTCAATGAAAAAAGGATGAACGGACATCTAGGTATGAGGCTATTGACCAACTAAAAATACATTTTAATATTCACCTGTTCGTCATCTCCGTAACCCGAGTAACAGGTGACAGTGAAGAACTGCACGAGATCAATGCTGTCGTCCTGGTACTCTCCGCTGACTCCTCCTTTCAGCAGCGCCTCTCGGTGGTTATCATACCTTAAAACAAAAGTAACAGCCATATCAATAATTAAACATTAATGTATGTATAATGAAGACTGTTCATTTGAATAAGCCTTTTTAGTATATAAACGGGCAAAAACAGATTAGTATTACTGGTACTCTACCACACTTTATAGAGATAACGTGTCAGAAAACAACAATAATTTTTATTGATATACGTTATAACATTGACTATGTAACAAATTACTATTGCCATATATTTGCAATAGTTTTGGAATTCATAAAGAAACAATGGCTATAAATTCAGCAATGGCATATACGCTGCAAGTCTAATTTTTTTAATGTATATTTAATTTATTTGTTATTCATATTATATTCCTGATTTATTTGCAATTTCCAACCCATTCCACATGCATCCAATACTTGTGCAAACGAAATCCTCATTTCTATTAGACAGCTAGACCATGCAGATAACAATACATACTTCTCTCTGTCATTCCAAGCCCATATGCTGTTATTTTTTCCATAGAACACAAAGGAGAATTAAAAGCAGCAGCCACTTCTGTCAAAAAGCTTCACAAAAGTAGTTAATCCATACCACCATATGGAAAATAGCCATTTAAAACTTTTTGTGTTCATTGGAAAAAACATGGTTTGGAAAAACATCCGATGAGAATTTAAGAATGACAAAATGTTAACGTTGGGGTAAACTATTCCCTTAACCCTTTAACTAGCACCCCCACAAGCCGAAAATGACATACTCAAAATAAAAGAGCTTTGGTCTTTTAAAAAGACCATGTGAGAATTTATAGATTTTAGTCATGTGTTTGTCGTGGAGCCCTGGGGGCCAAAACAGCCACAGAACTGCAGCACAAAACAAAAATATGTAAACAAGATGCAAGTTTTATCTACTTGTGATCCATATACAACACCTGCTGCAGTATTTCAACCAATAAAAACAGCAGAATATTCTAAAATGCTTAACATGAAACACTTAAGGATTGAATTAAGCCAAGTTTATAGCAAATCAAGGATTTGTTGATCTGGGTTAAATTTTAAATCAAGTTTTGTTGCACCACCTCTTAATTAACAAATTAGGGATTAGATTCTGACCTGTGAAATCTGTGCAAATGAGCCTAGAATATGAATGCAACATGTTTTCTTTATAATGGTTTTCGATAAAATAAAATAAAAATAAATAAAAACGCTTAACAAGAAATCGTGTGTTGCATTTATAGTCTGTGTTGTGCTTGCCTGTACAAAGTACGGATCCTCATCAGTAAGGTCAAGGTGTATTGAATTTGGTCTTTCAATATTACGATCTTAGTACTTAATAAAAAAGTGATCAAAATGACTGGCGGGCAGCAGAGGAAAGTTTTTCCTTGTTTTTCCCTCCAGGTGGATGTTCCTGGATGATCAGTTTAAGAGAAGCTCAAATAGAGTAATCCTTATGATGTGACGCCGAAGGCCAAGTATGGCTATGGCCACCCAAACTCGGATTTTGTCCTCTGCATTTATTCAAGTTTGTGCAAACACACACAGATCAGTGAGTAGTGAACAAACACACAAACACATACTGATATTAAGACAAACAAAGATAAAACCAAGATAAATGTTCCGGTTTAAGTTTGAGAGAGAAAAAAAAAAAACGGAAGTATAAAAGTATTTCACACGACACAGAACAGTGGTGAAGGTCGCGCTGCTCAAAGTCAATAACTGAATATGAGAGAGATTGTGGCTTTGAAGCTAAACACACACTGGAATGAATTACTCATGGAAAACTGGACATTTTCTCACCATCTGATTCTGTGCACACCATGTTTCTTGTACAAGGAAGTTCTAATATTTACCAAACTGATACTGGTTAAGATCCCCATTAGAATCAGCAACTCTCACTATGGGGGTGGGTGGGAATGGATTCCAACAGCTGGATTTATTCATTTACTTGTTACTTGCAAATTCTCAGTCCCTGACACTATAATAAGGCAATTTGCATTTTGGATCATAACTCTGGAGCCTATGATATTTTATCCCGCATTTCTGAATTTTTTTTCACACAAGGGAGTTTAACCCCTGTTGTGCATAATTTTGTTTGCCTAAAAAAACAGAAATTGTTTTGTTTTCATTTGCTTACATTTTAAAAGAATAAACAAATTGTTAATGTTTCATACTTTTATTTGATAATATGTTTTAAATCAAAAGTCCAGAACACTTTGGTTGCCTTTGGCTTGCACAGTTGGGGATATTCAAATTATTTAAACCAATCATTAATACCATTGATCAGCTCAACCAAACGTGGATGTTTTTCCACTAAGAAATGTATATTGTTATTATACTTTTGATTGATACTGTGAAGCTGCTTTGATACGATATGTTTTGAAAAGCACTATATAAATATTCTTGACTTAAAAAAAAAAAATACAGTATTTCTAAAAAAAAAAAAAACGTAAAACAAAAATGTATTTCATAGGACCCTAACATTTTTTGTTACATTTTTAACTGTATAGGTTTCATGATTTCAATTAATTATACATGATTACTAATATGTAATTTAACCATTAAATCTGAGTCCAAAAAAAGTAAACCGGAACTAGAGAAAGAAAATTAACTAAATTTCACAGGGCCCTAATTTGGTGACCAGACCAAACCCAGACTAAAATGCATGTTTGAGCGGTTTTAACTGAAAGCAACTTTCAGTGACATATCTTAAAATGTCAGTGCCATTGTTTTGTCTCAAGATTCACACCAGTAATGTTGTTTTCTTACCTAAGGAACATTTATAAAAGCTACTTAAATGTAATAGTTGAACTAAGGCCTAATCATGGCTTAATCTAAGCACTGTCTGTGAAACCAGGCCACAGTGGTGGTGTTGATTTCCCAGGTTTGATATAGGTCTTACCAGGCTCTCTCCTGTGGATCACTCAGAACATCATATGCAGCCTGGATCAGTTTGAACAGCTCTGCAGCCTCATCTGCGTTATCCAAGTTCTTGTCTAGAATCAGAATAAAAGATATGATACATTCTTACATAATGTCATTATTAAACTGACGTCCAGCTATAACGCTAATTAACAGCACTTTTGACAGGTCGTCGCTGACTAATTGTTTGAGAACATGTAACGTTAGAAATAGGAGGCGACACCAACACCCTTATTATAAAATGGGGCAATTACGGAAAAGATAAAATGAAATCAAATACCTGGGTGCCATTTCAAGGCTAATTTCCTATAAGCCTTTTTCAGTTCGTCGTCCGAAGCGTCTTTTTTAACGCCTAGCACTTCATAGTGACACTTCATCCTGACTCGGACTTGAAGAATATCTTACACAAACTGTAAAGGCTATCCTTTGAAGACCACTGTCATTTAACTACAGCACACACGAAATGTCATCAATGTACCCACGTGGGTCGTGAAATAAAACTATAACAACGCTACAACCTATTATCACACTAAATATAATAAAAATGAGACATTATTACAAAGGATAAACTAGCTTATTCATCAATTTCTTGGACAGATGACATATTTACACTCGACAGAAAAATCACACGAAGCCGGTGTCGTGTGTGGATCTGCGGCGCATGAAATTAACGTCACACACGAGGAGCGCTGCTATTGGCTGAGAGTTGGCTATTACTTTTTTCATATAAATTCTGTTTTTTAGTAATTTCAATTTTTGTGTGTGTTTGCATTGACAAAATACAGCAAGGATACAATAACTTTTAAGAATAAATTAACATTTCTGAATATGTTCCATACCACCCATCTGATAGGCTGTTTGTGAGCATAAACACATACATTAATCGCATAGATTGATTACATGATCGTGAAATGCTTATATAAACATTAGTTTAAAATATTTGATTTATTGTTCATGCAAAATAAAGCAATAAGTCAGTATTGTTGTATTAATTTAAATTGAATGGGTGGGATTCGTCTGTCGTTAACCTTTGAAACAATGCAAACCGCTATTCTGAGCAGGAGTGGCTTGTGTTTTTTTTCTAAGCTTCCTAAGAGATTGCACACAATTGACAAATGCTGGCTATTTTAAACTTTCAGGAGGCTTAGCTGCTGCCATAACCAGATCTGCTGTATGAGCTTCTGCATCTATTGGAAATAATTATTTAAAAAAACTAACACCATCATGAAATCAATGAGGGAAGTAAATCTGGATACATACAGTTTATCTCTACTTACGGCAAAAGAAGATATCCTGAATCCACGATCGTCAACAAACTGGTATGGTGACGATTTATGCTTATTTTTATTTTTATTCTTTTTTTATTTTTTTAAACCCATAGCCTAAATGTGGCATGTTAAGTTTATTAAAATTGAAAACGTTTTCACAATCCTAAAAAATAAATACCAATAAATGTTTCTGATCATATGTTATTAATGAAATAGCTAAAACAAATCAGTGTTACTTTAGTATCATTGAGTGTTTGTAAATATTTTAAATGATTTTGTATTTTCCTTTTTCATTTTAATTTTAGTACGTTTTAGTAGGCTAATTTTGTTTTATGTTTTTGTCATATTTATTAGTTATTGTTTAAATAGTTACTTTACAAAATAAAAATGAGATATGTTGCTTTGAAAAGAAGTATCGAAAGTGATTTGGTTTTAGTTTAAATTATAATACCCCTGACATGCATTTAAAATAACAACAATAATTACAACGAATAAAAATACATTATAATATTTAATCAGTGTGAAATTCTTAATTGTAAAAGAAAAAAATTTTCTAGCAGAGGATGGTTTCGATCCATCGACCTCTGGGTTATGGGCCCAGCACGCTTCCGCTGCGCCACTCTGCTTGCATGTGTGCCGTGAACACGCTCTTGGCAGTTGAACAAAAGATTGTTTCCGTTGCTCTTATTTAGCTGTTTAAATGCATTACTTATTCATAAACGCCGACAACAACATAAAACACAACACTCAAGCTGGAATTCCTTGTAAAGAAAGTAAATAATGAACGACTGTTCAATTACACAGATGGCTGTGTGTGTTACAGTATGTGTTCGTCAGTGAAGGTAGAACGACCCCAATGAATAGGACAACAACTCTTCATCTTATATTTAGAAGAATTAGGGCACATTCCACTAAAAGTATTTACACTTTTGTGTTCCATGACATAATTTTTTGTTTCTTAATTTTTTGTTGTTGTTGTTGTTGTCATTTTGTCAACTGAAGCTGTATGGCTCAAGCAGTGGTGTCGTCTTGATCTGATGGACATAATATTTCAAAATGTCTGTCTTATCTTAATCACTAACCCCCCCCCCCCCCCCCAATTTCCTCTGCAAATACCCCTGCTTATCTTAATTAGTCTGTTTATCTGCAAAAGCACCCTGTATGACAAAACTATGCAACAATCTGACATCAAGGAGGAGTGTTTGGGGGTCTTAGGCATGAGTGTGTGAGAGATTGTTTACCATGCTGGGGACATATTCATGGAGCAGAGCAGTTCCTGTTGTTTTGGCTACTGTTGTCACAGGAAGCGTTTTAAAAAGGAGAATGTCGCCACTGAAATAACTTTATTGTTTGAGAGCTAAAAAAAAAAAAGTATAATTCTGTTCTTTTTATGAAGGAACTTTATTCAGTCAGTTTGTTCCTGATAAGAGACACCTTTTGGAATTCGTTCCTGACATTCATACTGCCAGATTTGATTTGATGTTAAACTCTAAGATGTTTTTAAACCAAAGCCTCATTACATTATTCAAACCATAGGCCAACCCTAATTTGATCTTGTAGTTCAGATATTGTAGTTCAGACATTATAGCTGTATCAAAAGTCATTCAATGTCTATAGCAATAATGGCTTCAAGCACACAAACAGAGATAGAAAGTGTCAGTTGGCTTATCAAGGTGCTAGTCTAAACACGGACGTCTGAAAAAGCAGGACACTGCATCTTCATAACCTTCCTGTCTCTGTCATTTCCTCTCCCTTTGATAGAATTCACGTATAGTAAAGCATAATGTATTATACAGTAAATTTAAGGTAAGATACTGCAGATGAATAAGGTGAAAACTAATAAAAAACTATTAACTAATAGATATCACCATTTTCCCAAGATGACAGTACATTAAGACAATTGTTTTGTATTGCAAACTTTCTGAACACTTGTTGAAATATGCAAATGAGCACTCAAATCTGAACATTGGATAAAGCCATTTTATAAATTCTTATTTCATTTTGTTAAAATATTAAAGTTTTTTTTTGTTTTTTTTTACAGAGGGGATTATTGATATCTCCTTTTTCCATTCCATAAATCAGAAAATACTGCCAATATAAATTCTCCATGTCAACAGATTATTTATTATCCAGTAAAAAAAAATTGAAAATAAAGATAACAATAAAACTGTCGCATTTAATGTATGTACTATAAGTGTTACTGAACAAAAAGCGAATTTTGAGAAAACGGCTTATTGTTGTCATGAGAATATGGGAAAACGGCCCTTTTGTTTTTTGGGTTTGTTTTACTGAAGACCCTAGGGATCCGGGTCCTGTTTATGGGCGTCATTCAAAGGAAATGGGGTCGTTGCGATACACTATACACTACCAAGATTTAGATCACTCTGATTTTTAAATACTTTTAATAGAAAGCTTTTCTAAAAAAATAAATAAACTGTCCGCACACTTGAATCCTTTAAGCAAATTTAATAGCCAAGCTTTTGGTCAAAAAACAATCCTCAGGGCATATAAAAACTAAATGTCGCATTCCATTTAACTGTGTTCAAACACATCAGGACAATCAACAGTGATAGATAGAAATAGAAAGCATTTTTTTTTTAACATTGTACACTACTGTTCAAAAGTTTGGGGTTTCATTTTATATTGTTATAAAAAAATACAGACAAGACATTTATAATGTTACAAAAGTGCTGTTCTTTTGAAATTTTATATTCTTCAAATAATCTGGGGGGGGGGCAGTTTTCAACATTGATCATAGTAATAAATGTTTCTTGAGCAGCAAATTAGCATAAGAATGATTTCTAAATGATCATGTGACACTGGACTGGAGTAATGGTGCTGAAATTTCAGCTCTGATCACAGGAATATATTGCATTTTACAATATATTTAAATAGAAAAAAGTTATATTTTACATTGTAAAAATATATCAGAATATTACTGTTTTTGTATTTAAAATCAAATAAATGCAGCCGTGTGAACATACAGTAAAGAGACTTCATTAAAATCTTACTATCTTATTAAAATCTGTATAAACACAGTCAATACTGGACTGATAATTTTGTTATATTTCTTTTGCTTTACACACTAAAAGAGTGAAATCTATCAATAGATCATACAGATATATACAACCAAAACTCAAACATCAGTGCAAAGCATTCTGTTAAAATGTCAGAGAACTTAAAATACATTAATCTTTGTTATTGAGTTATCCATCCTAATGAAATTATACAAACCTTAATATTCCTTGTGGCCATTTTATTCTCTGTGTACAGGGCTTTATTTGCCTATGATGGAATAATGAACCGGCTCAAACTGGCTGATTCTGGAGGTAAGTGCACACAGAAAGCCTTTTAAATAATGTTTTATGTTTTGGAGCTTGTTTTATGCAATTTTTTATAGTAGGTGGATTGAAAGAATTGTCGACGAAACTCCACCCCATACGGCCACTTTACGGGATGTGCAGAGTGGGCACAGCGCAACCCTGCATCGTTATGATATTATGGGTTAGTTCATCCTCCACACGATTCACTGTGTAATGTAAAACACTTTATTCCTCCTTAACCAGTGTTTGTGGGCTCTCAGGTAGGAAATGAAGTGGACGAGTACCGCAAAGCTGAGTGTGCGAGTCATGTACCAGCGATCAGGAACTTCTTTAAGGTAAAGGGAGGGATTATGGGACAATGTCGGCTTTAATTGTATTAAATTTAGAACAGACTCAAGTTTTTTTTTTTTTTTTTTTTTTTTTTTACACGTTATATTTTAAGGGGTTCTAAAGCTTGTCACTGGGCGCCGGGATAGTTCTCCCAAAATTGAAAATTGTGTCATAATTTATTCACCCTAATGTTGTTGCAAAACTGTATGAGTTTTTTTTTTCTTTTGCTGAACACAAAAGAAGATATTTTGAAGAATATGGATAATCAAACAGTTGATTGGCCGACAGTGCAAGTGTACCACATATTTACGACAGTGCAAGTACGTCACAGCGGCTCTAGGGGTCGCTGTTTCACAAAAACATCAGAGTGGGGATAGTGTGCCTTTAAGGATTCTACCTCAGTTAAAAGCTGTTTAATTTTTTTTTCAGTCTTTTTTTTTTTTTGCTATATTGGTATGTAGCCAAGATATAATTCGAATTAGGGAACATAATATTCTTTCTTGTTTTGTGATCATGAGCATGTAGGTCTTAAATTCGATTTTTTTTTTCTTTTTAGAAGTCTTTTTAGACTGAATCTATTTCTTGTCAGGATGAATTATGTTTAAAATAAAAAGATAAAGACTATCTTTAAAAAATTGCTATCTTTGTCTTTCTGGTGCTTCAGGAAGTTCACATCTTTCTTCCCGCCCACACTTTGGATGAAATCACAGAAGAGCGGATCTGTACACTGGCCCATAATGCTGCAGTGGTCACGAAGGGGCCGAGAGGGAGACCCGGACGCCGGGTGGAAGAGAGACAGGCCATTGTGGTATGACAACATGACTATTTCTTACCACAAAAGGGAAGGTTTTATGAATCCTGAGTGATGAAGTTGTTTTGAAAAGTATAGTCAGGCAATTAAACTCTATTAAAATCAGGAAAATTGTAAACAAATCAAACTGACTCCTCAACATTTCCAGGGCACTAATTACAAGCGAACAATCGCAGCCGCAGAGATCCAGAGAATCCAGAGGGATTCTTTCTGGGCACAAGCAGAGGTACGGTGTGAGATTTTACATTTTCTTTTTCTTTGTTGCCTATTATTCTTTACACGGTTGATATTATCAATTCTGAATATTATGGCAAGAAAAGAATAACTCCCCAGATCTCCAAATGATCTCCACATTACCAATACACCTCCAACATAAATAAATAAACTGTTATGTCACAAAAGTAAATCCTGGTAGCGCTTATTTCATGTCTAATTGGTAATAAATCACAGTTTACAATTAACATAAGAAAAATAAAATGAAATACAATTTTGTTGTTGAATATTTTGTGTATTCTTCTTCCTTTTAATTATTAACCATTGGCACATTTTTATATTGGATTTCTGAACTTTTATTTAGACACATTTATTTTTTTCTATAAATGTTTATTAAAATTCTTAAAAATAAAATTCTGTCATTAATTACTCACCCTCATGACGTTCCAACCCCATTAGACTTCAAGGATTTATCCTTAAAACACACACAAATGAAGATATTTTAATGAAATCAGTGAGCTTTCTGTCCTTCCATTGACAGTCTATGCAACTACCACGCCTTTCAAGCCCCAGAAAGGTAGTAAAGGCATCATAAAAGTAATCCATGTGGCTAAAGTGGTTTAACCCAACATTTATGAAGCCAGTGCAAGTGCTTTGTTTGTGCAAAAAAATCTTAGAGTCACATGGATTACTATGATGATGCCTTTATTACCATTCTGGGGCTTGAAAGTGGAAGTTGCGTAGACTGTCAATGGAGGGACAGATTGTCGTATGAATCTTGTCAAACTAATGTCTTACGGGTTTGGAATGACATGAGGGTGAGTGATAAATGACAGAATAAAAAAATTTGGGTGAACTAATACTATCAAAAAAAAATAAAAATAAAAAAATAATAATTGTGGAGTGGTGATGGCGTAGTGGGTAAGACACATGCCTTTGGTGTGAGAGACCCAGGTTCGAATCCACTGTGAGACACCAATGTGTTCCTGAGCAAGACACTTAACCCCTATTTGCTTCAGAGGCATGCAACCTCTGACATATATAGCAATTGTAAGTCACTTTGGATAAAAGCGTCAGCTAAATGAATAAATGTAAATGTAATTGACAGCTAGCTAATTTATGTCAGCAAGTCCAAGGCTTACCCAACCTTTTCTCTAAAAGTCGCACGCAATACAATAATAGTCAGAGGTCGGTTTCTTACTATATTTTTTTACAGAGAGAAGAGGAGGAAAGGAAAAAGGAGGAACAGCGGAGGGCAGCAGAGGACAGGAGGCAGAGAGAGAGAGGGCGATTGCTTCAAGAAAAGAGAGAGACAATGGAGAGAGATAGGAGGTTGAATGAAAAGGAACAGAAAATAAAGGAGCAGAGGTCGGTCAAACATTCCCCCAAGGGCCAAAACTTTTAAAATCTTTTTTTTTTTTAATTATTATTTTTTTTTTTATAGGAGAATACAGGCCAAAATGGATGCAGAGGCCCACAAACAAGAGAAATTAAAATGGGTATGAATAATGTGTTTCTGCGTGTGTTTACATGCACATGTTTAAAGTTATATATCTACTGTATACATACATACATACATATATATATATATATTTATATATATATATATATATCTCAGGAGCACCAGGAAAGGGAGCGTGAAGAAGAGGAAATGAGAGCTAGATATTTCCGCTCTGAATCAGAGGAAAAATGTTCGGTGAGTTCTGTCAATCACACTTAAACCTGCACTTAACGCCTCGCTTAAATTCTGTACATGGCCTATGAATTCAATTCTGTGACATAATAATGTTTATGGCCAGCAGGAGGCAGCAGCTCTTGTGTCTCAGCGTGTTGCAAACACCAGAGAGTTTTTCAGACAACTGTCCTCCACAAGTGTCCACACAGCCTCCAGTCCCAGCTCACCATGTACAGGTAAAGTGTAATAAAATAGAGAAACACAAACAAATCTGTCTTACATTTGAGAACTTATTTTAAAATCCAAAGTAATTTATTTGCATTTTTATGCCAGCACAAGCAGCATTGATGCTATGATCAGAAGTGTTCAAATTGTTATTATATTAGACACAGAACAGTACATTTGCTACATTTATTAATCTAGGTTAATGTTTCTGCAGTGTAAAAAAAAGTTATATGATCAGTAAGTTGACAACATATGTTTTTACATTGCTTTAACTTAAAAATAATTAGTTATACAAGATTCAATTCATTTTTTAAAGATAGTTTAATATAATTTTAGTTGAAATGATTGAAAATTGATTGCACTTAATAAATTAAGGCAGCAACTTTGTATAGTGTACATACATTATTTCTACACTACTGATTAAAAATTTGCAGTCCATGTATTTAGGAAATTATTACTTTAATTCAACATTAAATTGGTCAAAAGTGACAGTAAATATTTTTTCATTAATACAAAAGATTAATATTTCAAATAAACGCTGTTCTTTTAAACTGTCTACAACAAAGAATCCTAAAATATTGTATCAAGGTTTTCACAAAAAGCCGCACAACTGTTTTCAACATTGATAATAGGGAAATTTTCTTGAGCATACATCAGCATATTATGATTTTTGAAGGATCATGTGACATTGAAGACTGGATTAATGATGCTGAAAATTCAGTGTTGACATCATAGGAATAATTTGCATTTTAAAATATATTAAAATAGAACATTTATTACAGTATTTACTGTATTTTGATCAAATAAATGCAGACTTGGTGAACATCTTTCAAAATAAAACAATAAAAATTGAATTTTACAATTTTTAGTTAATCATGTATTATAATGTATTAACTAATAAACAAAAATTTAATGTAAAGTGTTACCAGTTAGGTATAGTGAATTCATAGTAATCAACTGACACATTTGAGTTGTATATAAAAATAGATCCAAAAACAGGGTGTTTGGTAACTGAATGTGCTTGTTGCCTGCTACTTGACGTGTTGACTGATTTACTGATTAGAATGTCGGTAGTCTAGTTTAGTTTGCAACTGTAATTTTTATATTTTAGTTCCATCTGTTTTGAAATCTCTTTCTCATTTTTTGCAGTCAGGGGCCTCTACAGACAACTGCATCGCAGTCAGACGGACATTATCTTCAATTTCAATGAAACTGCATCCCCGTACAGATCATCTCCTTACTTTCAGTCGATTCCCACATCCCAGAACCCAACTCTTTTCACTAACCCCACAGCTTCCTCATTGCAGAATTGTGCAACGGTATCTACAAAAAGCCAGACCCACCTGTCTTCAAGTAAGATAATGGAGTCATGTGCCATAACTGCCACTGGCCCCACGCCACTCCTCCAAACTCAACCCTCTTCAACTGATGCTGATAAATCTGAAACAGAAACTCCTATTGGTGATATACTAGATAGTCTGGTCTTTTATCCACCTCCAGTAACTGCTGAGCAGCTCAAAACTGCGGAATCAGAGATGGTGGATGAGTTTCCTCCACCTCCCTCTAGTTTTGAGAATTCACCAGAACTGGTTGTGAACCAGACTGAGAGACTTGTTGACCCATTAGACACCCCTATGTCATCTCTTGCTCCATCAAATCTTTTGGTACCTGAGCCCCCCGCCAGACCGCTTCCTGCGCTGCCTGTTGCCCCACGAATGCTGAAAGACCTGGAACTGGGGAGAGATTTTACTGCTCGGGCATCTGTTATTCCTACGGTTGAGGAAGATGTGGAGGAAAATAATGAGGAAAGGGAGATTAAAGAAGAGGGGAAAGATGTGCCAGGGAAGGATGGAGAGAGAAGGGGTCAGGAAAAGTGGAAGGAAGGTCAAAAAGAGGAGGAGGAACATGATGGGATGATTATGGGAAAACATGAAAGTGAAAACGAATCTAATGGTAAAATGATTGAAAAACATGAGAGTGGTAAAGAACAAGATGGGAAAATATTGGAAGAATGGGTGAGTGGAAAAGAACAAGATGGGAAAATATTGGAAGAACGGGTGAGTGGTAAAGAACAAGATGGGAAAATATTGGAAGAATGGGTGAGTGGAAAAGAACAAGATGGGAAAATGTTGGAAGAACAGGAGAGTGGAAAAGAACAAGATGGAAATATGTTAGAAGAACATGAGAGTGGAAAAGAACAAGATGAGAAAAAGTTGGAAGAACATCAGAGTGGAAAAGACCAAGATGGGAAAATGTTGGAAGAACATGAGAGTGGAAAAGACCAAGATGGGAAAATGTTGGAAGAATGTGAGAGAGGAAAATACCAAGATGAGAAAATGTTGGAAGAACATGAGAGTGGAAAAGAACAAGATGAGAAAATGTTGGAAGAATGTGAGAGAAAAGACCAAGATGGGAAAATGTTGGAAGAATGTGAGAGTGGAAAAGACCAAGATGGGAAAATGTTGGAAGAATGTGAGAGAGGAAAATACCAAGATGAGAAAATGTTGGAAGAACATGAGAGTGGAAAAGAACAAGATGAGAAAATGTTGGAAGAATGTGAGAGAAAAGACCAAGATGGGAAAATGTTGGAAGAATGTGAGAGTGGAAAAGACCAAGATGGGAAAATGTTAGAAGAACATGAGAGTGGAAAAGAACAAGATGAGAAAATGTTGGAAGAATGTGAGAGTGGAAAAGACCAAGATGGGAAAATGTTAGAAGAACATGAGAGTAGTAAAGACCAAGATGGGAAAATGTTGGAAGAACATGACAGTGGTAAAGAACAAGATGAGAAAATGTTGGAAGAACATGAGAGTGGAAAAGACCAAGATGGGAAAATGTTGGAAGAACACGAGAGTGGAAAAGAAAAAAATGGGAAAATGTTGGAAGAGCATGAGAGTGGAAAAGACCAAGATGAGAAAATGTTGGAGGAACATGAGAGTGGAAAAGACCAAGATGGGAAAATGTTGGAAGAACATGAGAGTGGAAAAGACCAAGATGGGAAAATATTGGAAGAACATGAGTGTGAAAAGGAACAAGATTGTAAAATGATTGATGAATTGGATGCAAAAATACTGCTAGAACAAATGGGAGGAAAAGAGCAAGATGGGATAAATGTGGAGGCATTTGACAGTAAACTAGAACAAGACAGGAAAAGCATGGAAGTATTTAAGACTGCGCAAACACAATATGTGAAAAGAATGGAAGAATGTGGGCAAGAAAATGAGCAAGATAGGGAAATTGGAGAAAAACGTGAGGATGAACATGACGGTGAAAAGGAACAAGGTTGGGAAAATGATGGAAAAATAGTGGGAAAACATGGAAGTGAAGAAAAACAAAATAGGAAAATTGTTGATACGTTTGACAGCGAAAAAGACCAAAATAGGACAATCATGGAAGTATTTGAGACTGAAAATATACAATATGTGAAAATTATGGAAAAATATGGCCAAGAGGATACGCAAGATGGAAAAATTGTAGAAAAATGTGAAAAAGAACATGGCAATGAAAAAGAACAAGATGGGAAAATTGTAGTAAAACATGAAGATGGGAAAAGTCCAGAACACGAGAGTGAAAAAAAGCAGGATTGGAAAATGATAGAAGACAAAGTACAAAAACAAATACAAGATGGAGACATCATAGAAGAACAAGTATTTGAAACTGAAAGAATTAAATATGTGAAAATTATGGAGGACTGTGGACAAGAACATGAGCAAAATAGAAAAATTGTAGAAAAATGTGAGGAAGAATATGAGACTGAAAAAGTACAAGATTTGAAAATTATACAATCACATGATGATGAAGACCAAGATGGTAAAAGGTTGGATGAACAGGATTGGGAAATTATGGAAGAGCTTGAGAGTGAAAAAATACAAAATACAAATAGGATGTTAGAATATATGAGAGAAAAAGAGCAAGATTGTAAAATTGGGGAAAGCCATGAAGGCAGAAAAAGTCTGGAAGAACCCAAAGAACTGAATTGGAAAATGACCGAAGAATATGGGAACATCATGGAAGAACATGAAAGGGAAAAGGGACAAGGTGGGATGATGGAAAAGCGACAGATCCAAGACAATAAACGAATGTCACGTGTGGATGTAGACAGAACAGTGAATGTGACTGTGCTCAGGGAGGAGGAATCATATACAGAGATTATAAAGAGGGATGTGTCTACAGACGAAGCTGTTGAACAGGTGAAGAGTGACCATGGAAATGAGAAGGAAGAGATGAACACACCTTTAATCCACACAGAAGAATCCAGTGCATTCTCCCAGCATTCACCACTGTTCCCAGAATCCTGTGCAACAGAGCCTCCTCAATGCAATGACACATCAATTCCTGAAAGTATTTTAAGCACTCAAGATAAAATTGAGCCACAGATGAGCTCATCACACCAAATAAACTTACCAACTATTCAGATAAAGACAGATCTTTCCAACCTGAGCATTCAAAGAGATTCAGATGACATGAAAGAGAAGACATATGAATCTGTTAACTCTCAAGCTTCCTCCAAAAACAGCCCAAACGCCTCGTCCGTTGAACGGGTTCCTAAGACAGAAACACACGTTACAGTGAAGGATGAACAGACTGATCCAGAGGCTAAAATTGTGGACGGCACCAGTGGTTTGGCTGACGGGCTCAATACTGGGTGCGAGAAATCACCTTTATCTGAGAATCAAGCCAGGATTGGACAGTCAGATGAGAGGGAGGGGCATGTAGCTGTCAGTCATTTCCTCCAAGACCAAGGTAATGATGATGGTGGACTGGATAGATGGTTCTTTAGTCAACATCTTCAAATAACTTACTAGATGCCTTATTTAAATGTACATTACTCTTCAAAAGTTTAGGGGCAGTAAAACATCTTTTTAACACTTTTTTTAAGGACACATTAAGTTTGTTTATAACATAATCTTAAAAAAAAATATTTGTATTTCATAATCCTGAAAACATATTAATGATTTCTGAAGGATCGTGTGACAATGAAAACTGGAGTAGACTACTGATGCTGAAAATTCAGCTTTGCATCACAGGAATAAATTATATTTTAAAATATATTCAAATAGAAAACAGTTGTTTAAAATGGTAGTAATATTTCACAATGTTATGGTTTTACTATAATATTTTTGCTCAAATAGGCTACACACTTGCAGCCATTGGTGCAGAAGAGACTTCTTAAAGAAGTCTAAATACTATACTCTAGTTCAGATAAATACTCTAATTCTGTGAAATATATGTATAGTTTAAACGCTCAATTTTCTTATACATTTCTTTCTGACAGCCAATAGTGAAACAAATCTTCCTAGTTTTGAAAAGAAAGATAAAAAACTGATAAAACTTAGACTTCAGAGCATTAAACTCAAAATATGTGTTGGGGTCATAGAGTTTGTTGTGGATGCCAACCGTTTTCTTCCAAATATGACAAATATGAGGATGTTTTGTGACAGGTCCCACTTTAGATTTATGTCACGAAAAATGTTTTTAGGTTTTAAGATAACAGTTCTGTTCTTAGTACAGGTTAACTAAGGTAGTTAAATCAACTAACAAACCTTATTGTGAAGTGTTACCAAAATAATAAAACACATTTTATGTTTGAATAAGAAATGTAAAATGCAGTGTCTTGGTTGATGAGACATTTTTTGGTAACACTCGATGCTCCACTTTATACTCTTTTAACGATAAGTAACTTTGCAACTACTGTATATTCTACTGCAAAACTTATGTAACAGTCTATTACAGTCTACTAATACTCTGAGAGTTAGTTGACAAGTAGTTGCAGCATCACTTTAAGTTAGTAGAATGTCTAAAGTGGACAATTGAAATAAAGTGTAACCTTTTTTTGTTACGTTGAAGACACTGCAATAGGCCTAAATCATTGTACTCATCAGCTGGATCTGACCAATGATATAAGTGACGTTGAAGAGGGAGAGGAGGCTATATCACTCATTGTCAGGGACACAGAAGTGGAGCAGATCTTAAAATGTGATTCTGATCACGAGAAGGAAGACTTAAAACACAAATTTCTGCAGGATTGTAAAACCACGGAAACACCCTGAAACATGAATGATAAGATCATAAATGAGGAACATTTGGAGATAATCGGTAGGTGTGAGCTGTTATCTCAGAACAGATCATTCTATCAAAGAATGCTGTTTCTGGTTTTGATTGGCATTAATTATTCAACCTCAAGGTGTGGAAGGTAATTCTGTATTAATTGCAGATTTGTTGTCATTTCACACCAGGTAGATTGTTTTTGTCTGAGGGGGTGTTTACACGACACCGTTTTCAACTAAAAACTGAACACTTTTTATGCGTTTTGGGAGTCTGAAAACAGAATTTTGAAAACAGGTTTCAAAGTGCAAGTTACTGTTATTGTCTGTGCAAACTACGAAAATGTGAATTTGTGTAAACGGTGACGTCATTCCGTTCAGTCTATAGGCGCGTAGTTTGTTTACAAAGTGACATCACCAACTACTGGCTGGCCTGGCATGCATAATGCAGGGTTTTTAATAGTTTTCGCAGATCCGTGTGAACGGAAATCGTTTTGACAAGGTTTTCGTCTGTACGTGCAAAACGCGAAGGAAAAACATTTCCATTTTTAGTACATCGTTGTCATGTACCAAGTCTCAGATTGTGATATCCTAGAATTCAATAAAACAGCTATAGATAATTACCCCAATTTTGGGATTTAGAGAAAATCTCATCATTAGAGTAAATCTCAAAAGTGCTTTTACTAGAAGGAAATATAACACTATAATTTTCTACCAAAGTCTACTTAACTCCTCAACCTTAAATTAATTTCTTAAAAAAAAAAAACAGAAAATGTAAACTTTCGCAGTAACCCATGAACAGCAAAGGATTCTGGGATAGATAAGACAAAGTCAATCGTAAACAGACAGACAAAGAGGAGACATTTTTTATCAAGTACACCGAGTTCAAATGCTGTTACTCACCTCTCGTCACATCATTCTCCTGCCAAACATATTAGGCATGCAACAACATACCGGTTTTCTGTTGTTGTGGTTTAGTGTTATGTGATAAAGAACTATAAAAAGTGAGCATTTCATTGGACAAAATAAATTACAAATAAATCTGTGTACACTGTAAAAAAAATTGAAAAAATAAAACGTCTGTCTTCAATTTTTAAGTACAATCAACTTGGATGTTTAAGACATTTCAACTTAAATTGCATTAAACTGACTTAAAGCTAAAGCTAAAGTTTGTGTGAGTGAGTGTGTGTGTGTGTGTGTGTGTGTGTGAGTGAGTGAGTAATATGTTTGAAGAAATGTAAATGTTTTATAATGTGCTTAGAAAAGCCCAATCAGGGACAGAACTTGAAAATTAGCATTAGCTAAATAAATAAATAAACAAATAAACGAAAAAATACTGGAGATTAACCAATCATGACAGCCAATCATAAGTCTTAAAGATAAAGTAGCAAACAGCCTGTTTTAATTGCAGGTAAAAAAGCCTGAGTTCTATATCAGCATCTTTGTTTTTTAATAAAGAATTTCTAATTCTTGAAATAGATGAATGCCATGTTTACCTAGAGTGCAAGCAAACTAAGGCTAGAGAAAGGTGTTAGCGTTGTAGCATATGGAGTTAGCCACACCTCTGGCTGCTATGTTTGATGAGACCTGGCTTAGCGAGATCCATGTTTCCATTCAAATCATTGCCGCTTTCAAAATTATTCTGACAGTAGGAACGTTCCCCCTCCTTACGGACAAATGCTGCCATTTTGTAAGCAGACAAGAATGTCAAAAAAAATGAAAAAAATACAAGGTAACCCTATGGCTGCTTGACATGTCAGACTAGATAAGCTGTGACGCAATAGATTTATTGAGGAACTGAAATATTAGTTGACTTACCGCAGTGAATACGTTATATTGTTAAAACTTTTGTTAAATCTACAGTGAAACCATTAACCGAAACTAAAAAAACATTTTTGTAAAATGTTTTTTTTTACAAATATATATATAGCCTATATACCTATATATATATACTTTGTATATAAAAAACATATATATATATATATATATATATATATATATGAAGAGTTCAGATGCAAAAGCCTCTAAGTGCCATTTGAAATTTTCTTCTAGAATGATCATTTTTATCAAGCTTGTATATTTAAGTTCAGTGATTTCACTTAAATGCCAATAATAATTACCTATTAATTGTTATTTAAGTGAAATTACTGAACTTAAATATACAAGTTTGATAAAAATCATCATTAAAGAAGAAAATTTCAAATGGCATTTAGAGGCTTTTGCATCTGAACTCTTCATATATATATATATATATATAGGTATATAGGCTATATATATATATATATATATATAGGCTATATATATATATACATTTGTATTATTAAAAATTTCAGGTTTCTAATTTTTCCTACTAATCTTAAAGGGAAACTTAACCTTTGGAAAGAAGAAATATGAAATTATTTATAGACTGAGAAAAGCCAGAAAATGTGGGTGTTTCTCAAAACCAAGAATGCAAAGAACGGACTTGTGTTCTTGGGGAGAACGCTCTTGCTAGTTGTTCTTGGAAGAATTAACTCACAAGGTGACGAGCACACAGAACGCTGCTGACGGTTTGAGACGATGTGTTCTTGCTGGTATTGCGCAATAATACCCCCGCACGTCTGCAGTACACAAACATAACAAGAATTATTGATGATAACAGCCAGGCTGCATTGCTTCTCGTTGTCTCTTCACTGTGGGGTAAAACGAGTCTGTGAGCAAACTGGCCGGTTGCCTCGCTAGCTAACTTAGGCCTAACACCCGCAGGCGCTTTTGGAGATTCTCACTTCCGAAAACGTCTGAGCACATTTTTGATTCGCCATAAATTTACGTAAAAATGCCAATATTTGAAATCTACACAGTTGATTTCTCGCATCAAATGTTCACAGAAGTGAATTTAGTGATGAAATAGCGTACGTAATTGTAGAAGAACAAATTGCTGTATTAACTGGCCTCGAATGGCGAATTGAATGTTGGGATATTTTTGCCGTCAAGTTCACACAAGTTACCAACCTAAGCATCCTTGGTAAAATGGTATTTTTAACCATTCTTGCCAAAATGCAAACCTGCGTATTGGGACAGTACTTGGGCAAATATGATATATAATATTTTGCATATCAAAATATGCAACAAAATTACAGTAGCTCTTTGAAACCTGAAAATGCCAGAAATGTCAGGAGGGGATCCAGCCTCACTACACCCTGAAAACAATGCATAAACATTCACAAGGGCACTCATGATTCTGAAATGTAAGATTATTTTGTAAAATAACCTAAAATTATGCCTGAAAGTAATCAAAATTTGCCTAAATAAATCAAAATATGCAATAAAATTAGATCTTTGAAACCTGAAAATGCCAGACATGAAATCAGCATCCTCTAAAACATTGAAAACCTTTCACAAATTGTAGAAATTGGCCATACAGTGAAACACATCTGGTCAAAATGGACGATTAAACCAATAATGCTAATTATGCAAATTTCTCAACATATGCAAAGTAGCATCCGGCAGTTTCTGTATGCTGGGGACCCATACTTCACATTTCTGCAATAAAATTTTGGTGTACTCAACATTTTCAGGTTCACCTATTAGACTACATTCAGATTCACCAATCGGAATGAATTCATGCTGACTGCAGAAAGCAAAAGCTGTACAATTATAATACAATTCTAAGTTATAATAGCTACTGTATTCTGTAAAGTAAAAATTATCATCAAATATTCATCTTTAACTTGTCAAACAGACCTTTCCTTAGTTACTGAAACTTTCAGTTATTCTTGATCGGCTGGCTGACCGTACAAATATTCATATTTAGCATTTATAAAAGGGAAATTACATTGTAACACATGAAAATGTGTACTATTGTTTTAAAAAAACAAAAAACAAACTGTAAGTCTGCACATGCGCACAACCATGTAAGTAGCAAAACTCAGTGGGTAGCATGAATCGTCATAACACCAGACATGTTCAGGAAAAAGAGGATGCTAACCGCTACTACTCAGCATTCTCCACTGAACAAGAGCCTGCTAACTTAGCTTCCAAAAACTAAATTCTCGTTATGATTAGCATACATATTACTAGGATATTGGCTGTTTATTAGTACTTATAAAGCACATATTAATGCCCTATTCTGCATGACCATATTCTACATCCCTTAATCCAACTCAATACCTAAACTTCAACGCTACAAAAATGACCTTATTAACTATTAATAAGCAGTAATTAGGAGTTTATTGAGGCAATAGTCATGGTTAATAGAGAATATGTTCCCCATACTAAAGTGGTACTGTATGTTAAAAAATTACAGAAAAATGTTTGTTTCAAAAGATTTCTGTTCATCAAAGCATCCTGAAAAAACAGCATAATCCTTTTCAACTACGCTAAAAGTTCAGCTCTAACATATGGTTTTTTTTAAACATATATACTGTGTGTTGTGCGTTTATACGTTCACAGGTCAATCATTGCTATTGTATTCAATCAATAGTGAATGCAAAATAATTGCAATTACAAATAATATAAAGAATATATTCTTAAAAAAACATTCAGTTTAGGAATTAGTTGTGTATTTTTTGTTTAGTATCAGTTCTTGCTGATGAAGATGAAAGATTAATTGCAGTTTCTGTAATACATCAAAAAATGTACTTAAACTAAAGCTCTTAAAGCAAATGTAGTCTAACTATAGCCGTGAACTTGAATTGTAACATTTCTAAGATGTCTCTGACAGTAAAGGCATCGGAAATGGTCTTATGTAACACCCAGACCTTTATGTTGATACAAAGAAATTTTATTTAGCTTGGAATGTAGCAAATAGAGAAAAAACTTTCCTCAAAAATATAAGACCAACTGATAATTGATAACAATAATTGTTTCTTAAACAGCAAATTAACAGAATGATTTCTGAAGGATCATGTGACACTGAAGACTGGAGGAGTTATGCTGCAAATTCAGATTAAAAAAAACAATTAAAAAATAAATTTAAAAAAAATGCCGCTTTGGTGAGCATAAGAGCCTAAAAAAAAAAACAAAAAAACATTCAAATATATTACAGAACCCAAACTTTTTAACTGTGTTGTTTCTTGTTTCTTTTATTTTTCTTATTAATTTATCCATTGCATATTTTTTCATATATCATTTTTGCAACTGATCATAATTCTCTCCATCTCTTTCATGCAGCACATACTGGGACTGTGCACGAATCATAGAAGAGACAGATGACCAATAGATGTTTCTCTCAGCCAATCACTGGGGGCCTTTCAGTGATTTACTCACAATTATTCTCATATGCTCACAATATTGCAATATACTGTATAGCACATGTTCAGAACTGTGTCCACATATGCACTTAATATACAATAGGGTTCAAAAGTCTCAGACCAGTTTTAAAGGGATAGTTCACTCCAAAATGTTTACTCAACCTCATGCCATCCCTGATATTAAGACAGTCTACTAATTCTCTATTTAGAGTTCATTGACATAGTTGCAAAGTTACTTATAGTTAGCAAATATGTCTAAAGTGGTCCATTAAAATAAAGCGTTACCTAAAGACACATTTCTCAAACTATGCAAGAGGGTGTTGAAATCTATTGAAGTAAAAAGACATATCTATATACTAAGTCATCACAAATTCATGTTTTCTATTCAGATTTTCACTCAAATTGCTATATTGCTAATATCATTTTAACTGAAAAAAAAAGAGTTCACTACATTAGAAAGGAAAAAAATTACAAGTGGACTTCAGTGTAGGTTATGTATAGTTTCATAGCATATTTGTATTTACTATTAATTATTCCTTTTAATGAACTATGTTGAAGGTATCTAAATATGTTGTGCAAGGCATATTCATGCGATTGATCTGTATGTTTAGAACTTAAGATGGATCTATTTCCAAAAGAATACAAGAAATGAATATGTTTTTTGAGTCATCCTGTCAGCTGTTCATATGACTGAAATGAAAATTGAATTACACCAATTAACAAATGGATTACAGTGCAATAGTGCAAACTTTACAACGTTCTCTCATATTGCTAGAAAAATCAAATCCAAGAACACGTTCACTACAAGTACTGTAATGTTGATGCAGGCTTAAAATTCACCACAGGCATTGTAAAATTCATTGGTATTCGGCTTTGAAAACAGATCTTGTCACAATTTTGTTAATCTGATACTGCTAATTATGAGAACCTTTCGATAGCATATTTGAAATGCTTTGGACACCTACGTCATTTACTGAAAACTGTCAGACAATTATTTGAGTTATTTGTTCAAGGAGGGTGTGGTGGCATGCATGTGTCAAGAATATTAATCTGATTATGTATAAATAATATAATATGATCTTTATGGCTTTGAAAAGTGTTTGTGATGTAAAATCATTTACAAATAAAGACTGACATAATAAAGCTCTGGAGTCATTGTGGCACCAGCTGCTGAAGTAAATGTGGCATATTCAAATGACATTGACAGTTTTTTTTATATCCTCTGGCATACATCCCAATTGCAATGTAAAATACACAATTGGTCATCGCAAAAAGGGCAAAAAAGTTTACGGTATGTAAATGTCCCTATGCAAGGATGCACGGCACATGTTTTTGAGCATGTACATATGATCAATGTAAAAAAAAATGTGGAATGGACCAGAAGGAAACTATGGAAGCTTGTTTCTGCCATAGAATGAAAAATAAAAAAGGTAATTGCGACTTTTATCTCACAATTCTGACTTTTTTTCTCACAATTGCGAGTTTACTTCTCACAATTCTAACTTTATTTCTCAGAATTGCGAGATGTAAAGTCAGAATTGCAAGATAAAGTCAGAATTGCGAGATATAAAGTCAGAATTGTGAGATATAAAGTCAGAATTGCATGATATAAAGTCGCAATTGCGTATTATAAAGTCAGAATTGTGAGATATAAAGTCAGAATTGCATTATATAAAGTCGCAATTGCGTGTTATAAAGTCAGAATTGTGAGATATAAAGTCAGAATTGCATGATATAAAATCGCAATTGCGTGTTATAAAGTCAGAATTGCGTGATATAAATTCGCAATTGTGTGTTAAAAAGTCAGAATTGCAAGACTTAAAGTCAGAATTGCGTGAAATAAAGTCAGAATTAAGTGAAATAGTCAGAATTGCGAGATATAAAGTCATGATTGCTAGATATAAAGTCACAATTACGTGTTATAAAGTCAGAAATGCATGATATAAAGTCAGAATTGTGAGATTTAAACTATTCTGAGGGGGAAAAAGTTAGTCTTTTTTTCCCTTTAGAATTAGCCAGATAACTCGCAATCGCAATTATAAAGTCAGAATTGTGAGATAAAAAGTCGCACTTCTGTATCTTTTTCTCAGAATTGCGACTTTCCATCACGCAATTCTGACTTTATATCATGCAATTCTGACTTTATATCTTGCTATTCTGACTTTATAACACGCAATTGTGAGATAAAAAGTCGCAATTATTTTTTTCTTTTTTTTAGTCAGTGGCGGAAGCTTGTTTCTACCATAGAATGAAAAATATAAAAGGTAATTGCGACTTTTTATCTCACAATTCTGACCTTTTTTTCTCACAATTGCGAGTTTACTTCTCACAATTCTGACATTATTTCTCAGAATTACGAGATGGAAAGTCAGAATTGCGTGATATAAAGTCAGAATTGTGAGATATAAAGTCAGAATTGCGAGATATAAAGTCAGAATTGCTGGATATAAAGTCGCAATTGTGTGTTATAAAGTCAGAATTGTGAGATATAAAGTCAGAATTATGAGATATAAACTATTCTGAGGGGGTTTATATGAGTTTATATCTCACAATTCTGAGAAAAGATGTCAGAATTTCGACATATAAACTCGCAATTATGTGTTATAAAGTCAGAATTGCGAGATGTAAACTCACAATTGTGAGGAAAAAGTCATAATTGTGAGATAAAAAGTCGCACTTCTGTCTTTTTTTCTCAGAATTGCGACTTTATATCACCCAATTCTGACTTTATAACTCGCAATTCTGACTTTATATCTCGCAATTCTGACTTTATATTTAGCAAATCTGACTTTATATCTCGCAATTCTGACTTTATATCACGCAATTCTGACTTTATATTTAGCAATTCTGACTTTATATCACGCAATTCTGGCTTTATATCATGCATTTATGAGAATTGTGAGATAAAAAGTCACAATTATTTATTTTATTTTTATATTCAGTGGCGGAAACAAGCGTCCATAGGAAACTGTTGTAAACGAGTTTTGGAAAAAGATGCTGCCAGGAAGCAGGTTTAAGATTTACTGTCAATCATGTAATTTTCTCACGTTGCTAATCAGGATCAGAGAAAGAAATGAGGAAATTCTGCTCTGCATGTTTATTTATTTTCAAGGGGAGTTTCTTGTCAAATCTATATAAGTTCCTCAAACGTAAATAGTTTTGGTACATTGCAATCAGCAGGAATCTAAGTAATTTAGTTCCTTAATTATGCATCATTTCCTTTTAATTAATGTAGTAACGTGCAACTACGTCACCTCTAAATAAAGTGTTACCGATAACACCGACTTCTTACCAGCTGCTAAAAGGTGATTTTAGTGAATGTACTGTGGTATTTTGTCTTCCTTTTGAAAAACATATCTATTTTGTATCATTTAAAACATAAGCTTATATCTGTGACATGTTTGGCTTAAAAAGTGTGTAATATCTCAGTATCATAATAAATTTGATTTAAAACCTTTATACCTTATTAAGTTTGCATTACGGAGCCTTTACTTTACTTAAAATACTTTCTGGAGCCTATGGTTATAGAGTTTCCAGCAGCCGGTGTTTTTGTTTTCAATAAGAAAACAAAACAGGTTTTTCAAGACAAGAAAATTTTGGTATTATTGTAGTGCATACCCTTAAATATATGGTAAAGTGTGGAAAAACAACACAATAGTCTACTGACAAAAACATGTCAACACTGTCGCACTTCAGGTGTTAAGTCTGACAAGCATCACTAAAAATGAATGCTTTTAAACATGATGAATGGGCTCATTTTAACACTGTTTTCAGCATTCCTTTCAAGAAGTTGACAGATAATAGGGTTAAACATGCGAAAGTCGAGACATAATTCCATTCCAAGCTGTCTCTGTTTCTATTTAGTGACATATTTTCCACTCAGGTTACTATTAAGGAGGGAAGAAAGGGGAGAACAGGTTCTATTTGAGGTGTTTTTTTAATGATCTGCAAATGAGAAAAATAATCCCAATTGCCAACTGAAGATGAAGCCTCACGACTAGACGGCGGCCAGTGACGTACATGTAAGTAAGTAAGAAAGGCGGCCAAGTTTAAGTCTGCCATAAACCACAAGAACTTCTATCTGTCCAACAAAACTGTATTGTCTAGCCATTACACATAAGAAGAATTGTTTCATTCAGACTACAATGAGAGATCAAAAGGAGACGCTTGCGTAAGTCTCAGACTTCTTACATTTTTACCTCCGTAAATGTGGTTGTTCACCCAAAAATTAAAACCATTGAAAATCTCTTACTCACTCTAATGTCATTGCAAACACAAATACAAACTTTACTACTGTACTTAAGTAATGAAAAAGACTGTATCTGTACTCTACTAGAGTATTGTTTTTTTTCTCATACTTCTACTTTTACTTCAGTAGATATTTTCGCTGAGTTTAATACTTCTACTTTGATATTTTTTTTTTATGTTTTGCTAGTTACTCGTTACAATTGTGTTGTTACAAAAATGTTACGAATCCTTCCAAACCCGCATTATTGTTGCCAGAGCGGTAGATGGCTCTATTATTAGGTTCGATGAAGTTGGCTTTCATGCTGCTTAAATCACACGCCCGTTTTAGGGTAATGGTATTGATTGACACAGACATTGACAACTAATGCAGCAGACTGATCTCATGAAATGCCGTATTATGACACACCAATTTGTATTTCTATTTTTGGCGTGCTATCAACATGCATAATCGCTTTTCAGCGAGTTTATGAACGCAGTTGACTTAACGTTACATTACTGTATAAATATATGACCTACCCCAACCTCGTCCTAGGAAAAAAAAATATCGTTCCCAAGATGTAGATCTACATTTTGCTTCGTTTCGCTCAGACATTTAACAGCGTGTATATATGCGCGGAATCACTGGCGTAGACATACACGCGGATAGCTCAAAATGCGTATAGGTAACACACCACTTGACTTGAAAGTGTCGTGTATGTTTACGCAAAGTCATGATGCCATGTTTTCCTGCAATGACATTTTTTTGGTGGTCGCCAAAGCAAATTTTTATCCTGCCAAAGCACCTTATTTGATTTCTAGTTCAAACTTTTGACTGCTTTCTTTAATAATTACATGACACAATACTTGTACTTTTAGTACTTAAGTAGTGAATTTTAAAATAAACTACTTGCAATACTTAAGTACAAAAATATTGAATACTTAAGTACTTCTACTTAAGTGTGGTGCTTAAAGAGCACTTCAACTTCTACTTAAGTCATTTGTTTTTTTGATAGAGCACTTGTACTTTAACTCAAGTCCGGGTTTCTAGTACTTTATACATCTCGGCTCCATTGACTTAAAAAATAATCAAAACAAATCTTTTTCAATTTCCATATTTTTCTATTTTTTTGTCTCAAACTATATATGCTCAGAAGTGCCGTGATACCAAAGTCTTCTATGAAAAGATTTCAAAATGTAAAAAAATAGGAGCTCAGCATGCATTCCAAAATGAATGTAGCCTACACTTACTATATTTATTTTTTTATAATTTTACCAGACTAAGTTGTTACTTGAGAAATTGTCCCGAGCTACACATTAAAAAGCAACACGTGAGCAAGACCAGTTATATATGATGTATAAAACTGAACAATGGTCATCTAAAAGGAAATTTATATCATTAAAAAAAGGTCATTTAAGTTTCACTGTAAATCTGACTAAGAATAAGTGTTAATTTTATTGATATAAAACTCCACATTACTGTGGAATGCAATGTCATTAAAACTCGGACAATGTCAGGGTGGGGACATCATTTCATGTGGTGTTAAAAAGATAAAGTAATTAGTGAGAAAAATGATGACAAATTTCTCCTGGGAAAAACAAATCTTGATGCCGAATATATTAACGTAATAATCTCAGAGTAATTGTCAGCGATATTTAAACTTAAGTTGGCATTTGTCTTCAGAACAGGAAGAACCTGTTCAACTTAACATTCCAAACAGGAAGACGGTTGAAATGACATCTCAGTGCTATGTGACCATGATTTCATTCTGGTGTAGAGAAACGGCATGTAGGCATCACGAAGCGCTTGTGTGAAACAAACCGCTCGCTTAGTTTGCTAAGGGCCAAAAACCTTGGATAAACTTCCTCTGGATTCTAATTTCCTCTCTGCTAAGGAACTATCCAGTAATCCATCATACAACTGACACAAATCTAAAGAGATACAGGTAAGACAAAGTGGATGAATGAAGGGTCACGTACACTCTTAGAAGAAATGGTTCTATTTAGAACCAGAAATGGTTCCATACCCGCTTCATATATGGAACTTTTTTGGTAAAAGGTTCTATTGGCCAAGTATGGAACCCCAGGGTTCTATAGAGGAACCCTTTTTTAAGAGTGTATAGAACCTTTTAGGGGTTCCAAATACATAGCGCTGATAGAACCTTTTAAGGTTGTATAGAACCTTTTTTTTCTAAGAGTGCTGCAGCTACAGGTCAAGTTTACTCTCTCTCTCACTCACTCTCTCTTGTTGTTTTGGACCCCATTGACTTTCATTGTATGAACAAAAGCAAATTACTGCAAGTACTGGTTCTTTTAAATCTCTGAAAAGATCATATACATTGGTAATACAATGAACAAAATCACAATTGATTGTCTTCAACTGTTTACATTATGATTAAAGATGAATAGTATGTAAGAATCTGCTCAGATTGAATGCTAATCAGTCACTGTCAGTGTCAGATTAGCGCGTTGCTAATGTGACAAACACATTTCTTGAGTTAAGTAATTGCTTCCACAGCTTTGTTCATGCACACCATTTAAAGGCCTGACAATGTTTGGAGCTTATGCATCACATCGTAGGGATCAGAAACAAACACTTAAATTATCACAATTTTACTAAATCCATCACTGGTTTAGAGTTGTTGTTTTTTTTAACATGAGATTACAGTAAAGATTATGAGCAAGAAAGAAGACTGTACTTGTGCGTGTTAACTTTCAACGCTTTCCAAACATGCCTCAAGAAATAGGGATAAAATCAAAGATGAAGGAAATATGAGAACAAGTGTCAACACAAAGAGATTTAATATTGCTGTCAAGCCGCCTTTTCTTCTCGTGTGCGGATAAGCATCATGTGCGTCAGAGTTTAGATTAGATACTGTCAGTAACAAGTCATGGTACACAGAGTGCTTGAGATAGTCTAGGTGTATCTAGATCTGTCACAATTAAGAGATCAATCTGTCAACTTGAGTTGGGCACATAAAACTTAGGATGGAACAGAAAAAAAAAAAAATGTGGAAACTGTTGTAAACGAGTTTTGCAAAAAGATGCTGCCAGGAAGCAGCTTAAAGATTTACTGCCAATCATTTCATTGTCTTACGTTGCTAATCAGGATCAGAGAAAGAAATGAGAAAATTCTGCTCTGCATATTTATTTATTTTCATGGGGAGTTTCTTGCTATATCCATTTGTTCCTTAAAAATAAATATTTTTGCTACATTGCAATCAGCAGGAATTTAAGTTACTTAATTATGCATCATTTACTGTTAATACTATTAAGCACATGTAGTAACGTGCAACTACGTCACCTCTAAATAAAGTGTAGATCTGTCATAATTAAGATATTAATCTGTCGACTTGAGTTGGGCACAAAAATCTTAGGCCAGTGGAAGGTTTGATCAAATAAAAACATTACATTGATTATATCTCATCGCCGTTTTAGGGTACCCTTTAACTCTATGTAATCCTAACCCTACCCCAGACCTAAACCTACCTACGTCATCTAACTGACGTTAGAGGTAAAGCGTCAGCTGGATGACGCCCCATGATCGTCATCTAACTGACTTTAAAGGGTATCCTAAAACGAGTTAAGAGTTAACAGGTTAACTCTGCATCTTTTACTTGCATCATTTACACAAAATAATTTGGTGAAATTAACTAGACTGATAATTAGGCATACATCAAGTTTGATTAAGACAAATTTTAAGAAACAGGCCTATTATAATTCCGTAATTGAAGGCATTAAAAATAACACAAAAATATAGTCAAATATATAGTTTGTCTCTAAATATACACTAAAGTTTGGATTTGCTGAATTTGTTTCTCATGAAATTAAAAACCTCTCAATCGTAAAGCTTAACATTAAATGTTTAAAACTAGCTTTACAGACATAAAATGTGTCCACTTTAGAATTTCGTTGCAAAACTATGTTTTATTATTATTTTGATTATTATAAATTTGTTTGATTGGATGATTTGAAGCATACATGCAAACTTCTTCAATACTGTTAAAAATTAAGTTTGAATTAGAACATAATGACAATGCTTGTGTGATTTCATTGCTTTGATTGCATTAATACTATGCTAATGTCACAGTCCTCCGTCTGCACCAGTCTGTCTTGTCTTCAGCACTACACTTCCCAGGATCCTCTCGTCACCCTATCCCGTGTTCACTCCCTCATCAGCCACCTGTTCCTCGTCATCATCATCTGTTTCACCTGTTCTCACCCCATTATGTTTGATTATTCTGTGTATTTAGTTCCCTCTGTTTTACTCAATGGTTGTCGGTCGATGTCGAATGTTACCCCGTGTTACCTGAATCCTTGCCTGTATCCTGAAATAAATGTTACCTTCCGTGTGAACCTGGACTCCTCCTATTCCTTCCGTCTGCACTCCTGTTCTCCTGCACCATACCCCCTGACAGATCGACCGACCACCTAAAGCAACATGGACGCCGGGAGCTTCCCGGGGATTCTACCCCCGATCCGCCGGCCCCGTTGGATACTTGTCCCCAGAAAGCCTGCGCTCACCGTCAGCCCTGCCGAGCCTGCGCTCACCGTCAGCCCTGCCGAGCCTGCGCGCACCGTCAGCCCTGCCGAGCCTGCGCGCACCGTCAGCCCTGCCGAGCCTGCGCTCACAGTCAGCCCTGCCGAGCCCGAGTCTTCCCCGCTGGTTCCGTCCAGCTCTCCAGAGATTGAATGCTCTTCACCGCTGGTTCCGTCCAGCTCTCCAGAGATTGAATGCTCTTCACCGCTGGTTCCGTCCAGCTCTCCAGAGATTGAATGCTCTTCACCGCTGGTTCCGTCCAGCTCTCCAGAGACTGAATGCTCTTCACTGCTGGTCCCGTCCAGCTCTCTAGAGTCTGAATGCTCTTCACTGCTGGTTCCGTCCAGCTCTCCAGAGACTGAATACTCTTCCCCGCTGGTTCCGTCCAGCTCTCCAGAGATTGAATGCTCTTCACCGCTGGTTCCGTCCAGCTCTCCAGAGACTGAATACTCTTCCCCGCTGGTTCCGTCCAGCTCTCCAGAGATTGAATGCTCTTCACCGCTGGTTCCGTCCAGCTCTCCAGAGATTGAATGCTCTTCACCGCTGGTTCCGTCCAGCTCTCCAGAGACTGAATGCTCTTCCCCGCTGGTTCCGTCCAGCTCTCCAGAGATTGAATCCTCTTCACCGCTGGTTCCGTCCAGCTCTCCAGAGATTGAATGCTCTTCACCGCTGGTTCCGTCCAGCTCTCCAGAGATTGAATGCTCTTCACCGCTGGTTCCGTCCAGCTCTCCAGAGATTGAATGCTCTTCACCGCTGGTTCCGTCCAGCTCTCCAGAGACTGAATACTCTTCTCCGCTGGTTCCGTCCAGCTCTCCAGAGATTGAATGCTCTTCACCGCTGGTTCCGTCCAGCTCTCCAGAGATTGAATGCTCTTCACCGCTGGTTCCGTCCAGCTCTCCAGAGATCGAATGCTCTTCACCGCTGGTTCCGTCCAGCTCTCCAGAGACTGAATGCTCTTCCCCGCTGGTTCCGTCCAGCTCTCCAGAGATGGAATGCTCTTCGCCGCTGGTTCCGTCCAGCTCTCCAGAGTCTGAATGCTCTTCGCCGCTGGTCCCGTCCAGCTCTCCAGAGATTGAATGTTCTTCACCGCTGGTTCCGTCCAGCTCTCCAGAGACTGAATGCTCTTCCCCGCTGGTTCCGTCCAGCTCTCCAGAGATTGAATCCTCTTCACCGCTGGTTCCGTCCAGCTCTCCAGAGATTGAATGCTCTTCACCGCTGGTTCCGTCCAGCTCTCCAGAGATTGAATGCTCTTCACCGCTGGTTCCGTCCAGCTCTCCAGAGATTGAATGCTCTTCACCGCTGGTTCCGTCCAGCTCTCCAGAGATTGAATGCTCTTCACCGCTGGTTCCGTCCAGCTCTCCAGAGATTGAATGCTCTTCACTGCTGGGTCCGTCCAGTTCACCAGAGAATGAATGCTCTTCACTGCTGGTTCCGTTCAGCTCACCAGAGAATGAATGCTCTTCACTGCTGGATCCGTCCAGATCATCAGAGAATGAATGTTCTTCACTGCTGGTTCCGTCCAGCCCACCAGAGACTGAATGCTCTTCACTGCTGGTTCCGTCCAGCTCACCAGAGACTGAATGCTCTTCACTGCTGGTTCCGTCCAGCTCACCAGAGAATGAATGCTCTTCACTGCTGGTTCCGTCCAGATCATCAGAGAATGAATGCTCTTCACTGCTGGTTCCGTCCAGCCCACCAGAGACTGAATGCTCTTCACTGCTGGTTCCGTCCAGCTCACCAGAGACTGTATGCTCTTCACTGCTGGTTCCGTCCAGCCCTCCAGAGAATGAATGCTCTTCACTGCTGGCTCCGTCCCACTCACCAGAGAATGAATGCTCTTCACTGCTGGTTCCGTCCCACTCACCAGAGACTGAATGCTCTTCACTGCTGGTTCCGCCCAGCCCTCCAGAGACTGAATACTCTTCCCAGCTGGTTCCGTCCAGCCCTCCAGAGAATGAATGCTCTTCACTGCTGGTTCCGTCCCACTCACCAGAGAATGAGTGCTCTTCACTGCTGGTTCCGTCCCACTCACCAGAGAATGAATGTTCTTCACTGCTGGTTCCGTCCCACTCACCAGAGAATGAATGCTCTTCACTGCTGGTTCCGTCCAGCCCTCCAGAGACAGTATGCTCTCCACCGCTGGTTCCGTCCAGCCCTCTAAAGACTGTATGCTCTTCACTGCTGGTTCCGTCCAGCCCTCCAGAGAATGAATGCTCTTCACTGCTGGTTCCGTCCAGCCCTCCAGAGACTGAATGCTCTTCACTGCTGGTTCCGTCCAGCCATCCAGAGACTGAATGCTCTTCACTGCTGGTTCCGTCCAGCCCTCCAGAGACTGTATGCTCATCACTGCTGGTTCCGTCCAGCCATCCAGAGACTGAATGCTCTTCACTGCTGGTTCCGTCCAGCCCTCCAGAGACTGTATGCTCTTCACTGCTGGTTCCGTCCAGCCCTCCAGAGACTGTATGCTCTTCACTACTGGTTCCGTCCAGCCATCCAGAGACTGAATGCTCTTCACTGCTGGTTCCGTCCAGCCATCCAGAGACTGAATGCTCTTCACTGCTGGTTCCGTCCAGCCCTCCAGAGACTGAATGCTCTTCACTGCTGGTTCCGTCCAGCCCTCCAGAGACTGTATGCTCTTCACTACTGGTTCCGTCCAGCCATCCAGAGACTGAATGCTCTTCACTGCTGGTTCCGTCCAGCCCTCCAGAGACTGTATGCTCTTCACTGCTGGTTCCGTCCAGCCATCCAGAGACTGTATGCTCTTCACTGCTGGTTCCGTCCAGCCCTCCAGAGACTGAACGCTCTTCACTGCTGGTTCCGTCCAGTCCTCCAGAGACTGAACGCTCTTCACTGCTGGTTCCGTCCAGTTCCTCCGAGCCCGAGCTCTCTTCTTCGCTGGGCCCAACCAGTCCAGCCCCAGAGACCGTCCAGCCAGCGCCAGAGGCCGCTCAGCCTGCTCCGCCCTGGCCACGCTCTCAGCCTGCTCCGCCCTGGCCACGTCCTCAGTCTGCTTCGCCCTGGTCTCACCCTCAGCCTGCTCCGCCCTGGCCACGCCCTCAGCCTGCTTCGCCCTGGTCTCGCCCTCAGCCTGCTTCGCCCTGGCCACGCCATCAGCCTGCTCCGCCCTGGCCACGCCCTCAGCCTGTTCCGCCCTGGCCACGCCCTCAGCCTGCTCCGCCCTGGCCACGCCCTCAGCCTGCTCCGCCCTGGCCACGCCCTCAGCCTGCTCCGCCCTGGCCACGCCCTCAGCCTGCTTCGCCCTGGTCTCGCCCTCAGCCTGTTCCGCCCTGGCCACGCCCTCAGCCTGCTCCGCCCTGGCCACGCCCTCAGCCTGCTCCGCCCTGGCCACGCCCTCAGCCTGCTCCGCCCTGGCCACGCCCCTCTCAGGCCCCAGTTCGTCCCCCCTCCTTCCTCTGTTCCGCGGCGTGAGGTCACGCCTCCCGGGAGGGGGGAGTTCTGTCACAGTCCTCCGTCTGCACCAGTCTGTCTTGTCTTCAGCACTACACTTCCCAGGATCCTCTCGTCACCCTATCCCGTGTTCACTCCCTCATCAGCCACCTGTTCCTCGTCATCATCATCTGTTTCACCTGTTCTCACCCCATTATGTTTGATTATTCTGTGTATTTAGTTCCCTCTGTTTTACTCAATGGTTGTCGGTCGATGTCGAATGTTACCCCGTGTTACCTGAATCCTTGCCTGTATCCTGAAATAAATGTTACCTTCCGTGTGAACCTGGACTCCTCCTATTCCTTCCGTCTGCACTCCTGTTCTCCTGCACCATACCCCCTGACAGCTAAATTGTGGAGCATAATAATAAAGTAAAAAGTGTGTCCAAACTTTTCACTGGTAGTCTATCTGGATAATATTAAGCATGCTGATACTGTATTGCCAGGTTAGCATGATGGAACGGGACGGCCTGCAGGAGAGGAGCTCAGAACTGGGAGAGGAGATGACAGAAGAGAGATTCCTCAAAGACCTCTACCTCTTTATGAAACAGAGAGACACACCAATTGAGAGAATACCTCATCTCGGCTTCAAACAGAGTGAGTGAGAGAGACAAGTGAACGTAGCGCAGTGAACTTATCTCTAAAACAAGCTTATTTCAGAGTATTAAAATCGGCTTTTCTTTCCCTTTTCAGTCGATATGTTCCTAATGTACAAGACAGTGAAGGAGCTGGGAGGCTATCAACAGGTAAATACTGTAGATATTTACATTGAAGACAACTTCATCTTGGGGCCCTATTTTAACTATCCGAAACACAAGTATCAACTTTGGGGGCGGGTCTTGGGCGCTGTTGCTATTTGATTTGTGAAATAAACCAATCAGAGCCTCATCCAACATACCCTTTAAGAGCAGGGGCGCATGTTGCATGACGGATTGTTAATATACGGGCGGGTTTACCAGGCGCGCGCCAGGAGTGTTCACAGCCGTTGAGACCGACGTTCAGTGAAAGACAGAGATGTGACGTTGTATGCATGGGGAAGGGAGAAACCACCCAAATCAGCGTCGGTTAAACATTATATGTTTCTTGCCACTATTGGGTAAACAGGTCTGATCCTTCAGTACTACAATTAGCCTTAAAAAAATTGGGTAATTGAGTTTTTTTCATCTACATGTAAACCACAATGATTTCCCTCATGTGTTCATATTTTTCCTTGTTAATGTATGATTTGCAAAAATAAAAACTGCTGCATCTGTGTTGATGAGAGAATCAAAGTGTATGCGCGTTGTGCACTACATTATGGCCAAGCATGCGAGCTTAAATTAGCATTATGAACAAAGCGCAATGTGACTTTAGACCCGTTTTTTTTCTGGTCAGTGGCGCAATTGTTTTCTGGAACTGCAAAATAGCACCAGGGAATGTTTGCGCCGAAACACGCCTCCTTTTTGCGCCGATCCGCCCAGGGAGCGCAAGTTCATTCCCTAGTTTACTGACGTGTGTCTGTGGAGGGAAAAAGCCCGCTTTGCGTGGGTGCAAAATAGGAATGAGACATGCGCCAGCGTACAAAGTCATTTGCGCCGGGTGCAAGATAGAGCCCTTGGACTTTCATATACAAAATTCATGAGAATTTTTAGATCGTTTATTTTCCCATGTCTTTGTTTAAGCAAAAACCCCATCGGCTATTTAATTATTTTTTGCTTCCTTACAGCATCTTCCATCATGTGATTTCTTTTATTTTAAGTAACCGATTGCATACTTCAAATAGCATTACAATGAACAACTTCAGATAACTCCAAAGTGTATTTGTTGACTTTTATGTGCCAACAATAAATAAACACGTCCTGTGTGTGTGTGTGATCTCCAGGTTACTACACAGCAGTTGTGGAAGAAAGTTTACAACATACTTGGAGGAAACCCACGCAGCACCAGTGCAGCCACCTGCACTCGCAGACACTATGAAAAGTAAGTGCATGTAGCCTTAAGGCCAATTCACACACAGACAATTTGTCAGGTTTGAACATGTGGAAACGTCGTTTGCCACTCATAGAAAGCCTGAGAAGTGACATGCAGTAATCTGGTGACTGCCGCCAGTGTGAATTGGCCTTTAGACAGCACCTGCTTACATTTTCAATAGTAAAAATAACATTAATAAGATACTTATTCAAAAACATTTTAGTCACACACCTCTCCTTCTCCAACCAGGCTACTTCTACCTTTTGAGTGTCACCAAAGTGGATACAGGGACGACATTGTCTTCAGGACGCCTCGATTACAAAAGCACTTCCAACCCAGCAGTTTCAACGACTTTGAGCATGAATACCCCAGGACTGGCAAACGGGCAGATTTCCGACACCTACCGGCATTCCCTCAGGTATGACATCTAAAAAGCATAATATATTAAACGTTTTTCTCACAACAGCCTTCTAGCAATGGAAAGGGTTTTATGATAGCATTATTCAAACTCTACTCGTTTATTTTTCCTCTTAAGGCCTCTCCGAACATGTTAATGGAGCATCAGAGACCGATTTTTAACATGCCTTTGAATGTTGCTCCATACTTCCCACACGGAAGTACACATCTGCCCAATTATATCGCTCTTCGAGAATCTACACGGCCCCACCTAAGCTTCAATCCTTCTCAAGACCTTCCCCGTAGGCCTGTCTCAAACTTGGGCGCGTCCTCTATGGAAGTTCATATCTGCGATCAGTCACTTGATAGGCTACGCCACCTGGCTAAAGAGTACAAGTCATCAACCGGTTTGGAGGAACCCCTTAACCTCAGTCGGAAAGAAAACAGTCTTGAGACACTGAGTCACACACCATCATCTTTCGGCCCACCTCCCTCTAAAAAGCCCAAGTTCCTCAACGAAGCCTCTCCTCTTTACACTCCAAGGGGTTTGACGCCCGAAGAAGGAGCAGAACAAGGGGAAGAAACTTCCTCAGGAGAAGGAGAACCAGGGAATGTCCGAGCAGGACCGAGCCCGGTGATGTCTGAGGTCATTGATCTCACATCCTCTTCCAAAGCCAATCCAGTCCCACGTAGAGCAAGTCCTCCTTCAGTGAATCTTTTCAATCGTAGAGTGAGCTACTCCGAAGTGTTCTCTATGAAAGCACAGGAACGAGACCACTACGCGGACTGGTTGAAAGAAGAGTCTTCTGGTGCACCAACACCTAAGTTAGGAGGGATCTTAAACCAAAGCAGTACGCTTGGACACCCACCCCTTGATTCCAACGGCAAAATGGAGATCCAGATTCCTCTAAAGCTTCTAAATGAGCTCATTAGGAGAGGACTGGTTTCCAACGGGTCTGTTTCTCAATGCCCAACCAAAGCTGAAGCACAACCTGAGCACAAGATATACATGCGATCAAGCTCAGATGCATCTGAGAGTTCCACCACATGCGAGGAGCCAACCAATTTGAGACTGAAGAGCCCTTTCAGAAACCTTTCAGATACTATCCCTCAAGATAACGGTATAAAGAAGCACCGACTCGTCAGCGGCAATGGCATCTCAGCAGAATCAAAGGCCCAGATGATGAGCTCTTATTATGTAAACAACTCTCTCAAGCACTCTCTGGATAGGGATATACACAAGCCCTCTCAACCTAAACAGACACAAGCTCCTTTGACATACAACCATGAAAGCATGAACCCCAGACCCCACAGTTACAGTGAAGATACTCCATTCTCTTTGACCATAAAACCTGGAAGAAAGTCAGAGAAAGTTATGGAAACATCTAACATTGTGACAAAGGATATCTTGACTTCACCAGCTTTGACATCAGAGCACCTCAAATTTCTTCTGGCAAACCTGCCCTATAGACTGGAAAGGGGGCAGACATTTTAACCTTGGCCAACGTCAAAATCTTGCCTAATCGGACACTTGCGTTGCATCACTCAAGTCAAGGATTTCTGAAACGATGAACTGAAAAGAGAAATGTTGAGGATGGACTTGACGGATGTTTTGCAGTGATTAAACCTTTTGTATAAAATGTATATAGATCTATATGAAAAGGGTCAGCTCAGGGAAAAAAGTCCCTGTAAATACCCTTGATTTGTAAGACTGTTCAAATAAGCAAAGTTACATTTTTAAAAAACTTTTTAGCAAGTCTTTATGAAGAAGCACTGATACTGGCAGCAAAGCGTAGAGCTGTTTTGAAGTTATTTTTTTATATTGTATTTTTTTTTAAATGTACATATAACCCTGATCATTTGATTTTGTCATTTTATTTTGCAATTCTTGCTATTTCTTTAATGGAAAAACAATAATTAAAAAAAAAGTACAGTACAATATTACATAAAATTTGCTCCTGAATAAATAAGAGAATTACATCACTATAATATACTGTTCCAGTTGAGATATCCAAATGATTTCCAAGAAGCAAACAGAATGAACCATTTAGATTAGGTGTTGTGATTGTCTCCATTATTTTTGTACTGAATATGAAACTCTTGAGATACAACAACTCTGAATTTCTAGGAATTTATCATACACAAGTTGTTTTACTGGTTGCACAGGAACCTACTAGAATATCATACACTCAGCTCTTGAAACATGCATATCCCCCTTCACACATAACTTCCTTCACACATAAGCAAAAAAATTAAAAATAAAAAAATACATCCAAACACACAGCCACAAAAAGCGTTGGGTTTTTCAAACATTCATTTTATTATCATGGCACTATCAACACAATTTGAGACCACAATTGTCATATACATAAAGAAAAAACAGATTCATCATACCTATTGTCAATAGAGCCTATCTTTCCAGCTATCATTGATTACCTGTTATTAATCTTGATGAATCCAAAATTAAAATCCAGTAAGATTTAGTGGGGTCATGTTCAAATTGATTTGAAACGTTGTTGAGTAGGTTGATTTGACATTAAGGAAGTAAAAGTCATGCTCCTAACATAGATTTTTTTTTTAATTTGCTACCTGTCAAACAAAGGATTTACAGTACGTGACATTTGGTTGCTCAATTCTCTATACTGGGCCTTGGGTGATTCAATAATTACTAGTAAAAAACAAACAAACACTTTAATCTGTCAAACTCTTGTCATGTAGGATTTACATAGCTTGTAGCAAGTAAAACTGTTTTCAGCAAATTCTACAGGATGGTGAGTGATTTTAATCCAGCAAAACATGTAATGGAAAGTTAAAGGGCTGTAGATTTAAACAGTGCTCAGTAATGGTCTGGCTCTTTAAAATATTTGCACTAAAAATATGATGCAGTACATGTACACCATTTTTTTCAGACCTTAACAATTTTAAACTGAGAAATAACTACATCAGAAAAAAAAACATTTAAAAAACTTTTATAACATAAACCTACTTCAAATAACTTCTTATTTTTTCCCCCAACAATTTCCTCTCTGTTGTAACACTCCACAATAATAAATTCAAAATCAAACATCAAAGTTAGCTTTTTAAAGAACTAATTGATTGATTGATTGATTGATATTGATAAATTCACTGATTGATTGATTTTTGTAAGTCGCGAGAGTCATCTAATATTAGGGTTAAAGGAGTAGTTCACTTTTCAAAAAACTTTTGCTGATTATTTACACACCCCCATGTCATCCAAGATGTCCACGTCATTCTTTCTTCAGTCGAAAAGAAATGAAGGTTTTTGATGAAACCATTCCAGCATTGTTCTCCATATAATGCACTTCAATGGGAAATGGTTCAAGGTCCAAAAGACACTTTCAGTACAAACTGCAAACTTTTCAAAGGGCTTTAAACAATTCCAGATGATGAATAAGGGTCTTATCAAGCGAAACGATCGCTCATTTGAAAAATAAATAAAAAAGTTTTACGTTTTATAAGCTGAAATGCTTGCCTTGCTCTATTCTGTGACGCACGTTTGTGACTCTCTTATTCGAACTCGTTCATCAAAATGAACGACTCTTTTCGTTCGTTCTTTTCGAATATTTTTCTGAGTCAATTCGTTCGTTGTATGAACCAATTGACTCCGAAAAAGATTTGTTCATTTTGGTGAACGAGTTTGAACAGGAGAGTCACAAACGTGCATCACAGAACAGAGCAAGGCAGGCATTTGAGCTTATAAAACGTAAACTTTGTCATTTATTTATTAAATGAGCGATCGTTTCACTTGATAAGCCCTTTAAAGCCCTTTGAACAGTTTGCAGTTTGTACTGAAACTGTCTTTTGGACCTTGAACCACTTGGTTCCCACTGAAGTGCATTATAAGGTGAAAAATCCTGGAATGTTTTCATGAAAAACCTTCATTTCTTTTTGACTGAAGAAAGAAAGACATGGATATCTTGGATTACATGGGGGTGAGTAAATAATCAGCAAACGTTTTTTCAACTACTCCTTTAATTCTGTGAACATGACAAACAGTATTAGGCCAATAAGGTATCTGGTTATGAAGAACTTCTGTGTGCATTTTGAATTTGGACAAATAAACAGGCCTATGAAATTTCAACAAAACAAAATCTGTTGTATTGGGGTGTGTTGAGCTGTGCACAAAACAGGTTTTTCCTTTATTCCTGTTCAGTCCTTTCAGTAACTGAAACAAAGAAGTAGAGAGAGAGAGTGAGTGGACTAAACAAATTAATTATATTGAAGAAATTGTGTGGTCATGCACACATCTTGAATTACGGGAAAATTTAAACTGGAAAAGTCACTCTTTGAGAAATAAATCATGTACATGCATGTTTGTTTGTTTTTAATTATGTTTTGGGGCATTTTCACGTTCATTAGATTTAGGAGACAGGAAGGCATAGGGGAGATGTGAGGGGCCCAGAGGACTATGGCTCCAACGTGTATGTTAGTGTTTGTGAATACATTTAATCCATAATATGTTTTAAAATATAACTCAACATACATTTTTCTGATAATGACTCATAATTAAACCCCAGATAAAGTCACTTGAGGATGAATTGCAATCACAAGTTAATCACAAGTTTGCTGCTTCGGTATTTGGAAATTATTTTTCCACACCTTTCTATGGTATGCTGGCAAACAATGATAAGCATTTCACAAGCTTTAAAGGCTTTTATTGGCAAAGGCTTTCAATGTATGCCAAGAGCCAAAATTTACCCCTTCTTCATAACCTCTGTAATTTATGCTGGCATTGTGTATTTATGGGAGTGTTTTCAGGTGGAATTACGAGAGATGGGGCTGTCAGATTTTCCTTACACGAACATTGTGGCCACAATAATGCACAATATCAATTAGGGGTGTAACGATACCCTTATGTCACGATTCGATACATATCATGATACGATATTATTGCGATACTCCAAGACATATGATAAAAGGTTAACAAAAAATGTACTGTTGATTAAAATACTAAATTTGATATTACAATGTGGATTTTAATGAATAGGTTTTGGACAAGGACAATGGTGACACCAGAATAACAATATTCATGATTCTGAAGCTAAAAATCGGTCACTGACAAGATATATTTAAAATAATGTTGGCCACTTTTTACAGGTAACATAAGATATTTGGCATTATCAGGACCCATTGCACAAATATTCCCCCATTGCATTATTATACATTATATTCAAAGTTATATAGTAGTTTAATGTAGTAATGACACTAAAACTCTGAAAACTTGAATTTTTTTCTCACACACAGTAATTTCTATTTTGGGGGAACTATCCACGAGACATATTGTCACTATCCACGACACGTATTGTTACATTTTTGTATTGCGATCAGTGTTGTGCAAGTTACTTCCAAACTGTAATACATTAGGTATTACTTGTTACTGTTATTTAAAAGTAATTCATTACCTTACAATATTACTGTCTCAGAATTGTAATGCGTTACATTACTCATGTATTACTTTTGAGTTACTTTCACCAAAATAACTAAGTAGAACTTAACTTTGGGCTGTAACGATATGTAATATGAAACCGAAATCGCGATTCGCCACACGACTCAGATCCACGAACCTACAGAATCGCGACACACCTCTTCCAACTCCAGCGTTATTCTCCTTACCGTCCATATCCAATGCTGCCTTATCTTTAAATTATGCTATTAGTATTATTTGAAGTTAACATTATAAAATACGTAGACCTACACCACAAAACTAGTTGAGGATAAATTATTTAAAATTGGGGAAGTCCAGCATTATGGACATGATGACATTTGCAGTCAAAACTTGAAATAAAAATTCTCAGAAAATACATGTATTGAAACGTATATAGGCTCCTTCCTTAAAGGACTCCAGACATTAGACAAATATCAGTTTTATTTTTAATATTAGGGAAAAGACACACATTCATGCATGACAAAAAAATAGGAGGCAAAATATATTTTTTGTAATTCTGTTAATTACACTGCGCAAATCGGATGAGGAAGGGTTGGCTCTCAAGTCTCCATAGAACTTAAAATATTCATTTTATTTTAGTTTTCGTGTTCGTGTTCGCATTTATGAGGAAAAAACAATGTTACAGACGCGACCGCTCTGAACTGGCACTAAAAGACTGCTTTAAAACTTTCACATAGTCTGTTGCCTTTAAGAAGTAAAAGCAGACAATACACTGTAATACAACTGTAATACAAGCCCCACTGAACATGTAACGAGTAAAATATTACTGAAAAATGATTAGTAATGCCTTACACTACTGCGTTACAGCAAAAACTAATATGTTACTGTAATGTATTACTTTTGTAATGCGTTACTCCCAACACTGATTGCGATATATTGTGGCACGATACAGTGATGTGAATAAGTTTGGACACCCATGCTAAAGTTGCCTAAAAAGAGGAAGAAAAAATCATCTTTTGGATATTGATCTTAATGCCTTAATTAGAAAAATGAGGAAAACTCCAACCTTTAAGGACACAAATTTTCTTTGTGAATGAATAATGGATCATAAATAAACAAATAAATGTTTTTCCTTAAAATAAAGGGTGCATAACTCAGGACACCCCTATGTTAAATTCCCATAGAGTCAGGCAGATTTTTATTTTTAAAAGCCAGTTATTTCATGGATCCAGGATAATATGCATCCTGATAAAGTTCCCTTGGCCTTTGGAATTAAAATAGACCCACGTCATCACACACCTTCCACCACACCTAGAGATTGGCATGGGGTACTTTCCATAAGATCATCTTTCAATGCAAATCAAACCAGCTATTAGGCTAACTGAAGTAAAACCATGCCAATCTCTAGGTGTGGTGGAAGGTGTGTGATGATGTGGGGATATTTTAATTCCAAAGGCCAAGGGAACTTTATCATGATACATATTATCCTGGATCCATGAAATAACTGGCTTTTAAAAATAAAAATCTGCCTGACTCTATGGGAATTTACCATAGGGGTGTCCTGACTTATGCACCCTGTATTTTAAGGAAAACACATTTATTTATTTATGATACATTATTCATTCACAAAGAAAATTTGTGTCCATAAAGGTTGGAGTTTTCCTCATTTTTCTAATTAAGGCATTAAGATCAATATCCAAAAGATGATTTTTATTCCTCTTTTTAGGCAACTTTAGCATGGGTGTCCAAACCTATTCACATCACTGTATCGTGCCACAATATATCGCAATACAAAAATGTAACAATACGTGTCGTGGATAGTGACAATATGTCTCGTGGATCTGACAAATTCCATGAGGGCATTATTGTGATCAGATTGGTTGCCCTGTAATAGGGACAACAGGGCTGTGTCGTCTGAGAACTTTACCAAATAGCTGTTCTCCCAAGATGACCTGCAGTAGTCGGTGTATAATATAAACAGCGAGGGTGAAAGCACACAGCCCTGAGGAGAGCCTGTGCTTGACACGATGACAGATGACTTTTTACCATTTACATGTACCTGCTGCCTTCTATTTGTTAAAAAATATAAAACTAATAATAAGATCTGCTCGGGTAACTTAAAATGTGAGGCTAATCGTTCGATTAGGATATGGGGGTTCCTTTCTGTTAAAAGTTGAACTAAAGTCAGCAAATAAAATTCTTACATTTGAGGCAGGTTTCTCAAGATGTTTATACACCCTGTCAAGAATGAAAAGCTTTGCATTCTCTACCCCCTTGCCCTCTTAATATGCAAATAAGTAAATAAGTGTGCAAGGAGAACCAGCTTGTTCACGTTGGTCGGGAAAAGGGCGCTCCTTGATTTATTGGCAATGAAACAAGCTAATAACACCCCTAATAACAATAACTCTGGTTCATTTTCTCGCCTAGGGTCCCACAATCTTCCATAGTGAAAACGAATTAAGTAAGTTAAATTCTCTGATAGAGGTCGACCAATATAATTTTGTTACATATATGTTAAGTTTGATGATTAACAGCTTTTGAACTTGGCACTTGAACTTATTTACTTTATTTACTTTTTACGTCCCTGATGTTGTGGATCATTTTTCAGCTTAACTTATTCTGAAGACATAAAATATTTTGAAACGAATCAGCTCTTTGGAATATTAATAATCAATAATAACTTCTTATTATTAATTATGAATATTTGGTTCAGTTAATTGGATTAACTTGATGTGGTTGAATTTATATTACAATTAGCCACTTTTCCACTGGCCAGGGCGAGCACAGAGACCCGAAAATCATGACTCACCGCACTCCTGTAAAATAAATCGCTATACAAATATATCAGACGCTAGTCTTTATTTACAAACACCACACGCGGCTATTGACTGACCATGAACAGGTAACTTAGCCTTACGTTTTTCATTCGTTAATGTCTCACGGTCTTGCTGTTTTTTGTTTGTTTTACAATTAAAACTAAAAGTATGTTGTAACACAAGCAGAGAGGTTTTTTTCAAAGGCGTGTTTCATTGCCAATTAATCAAGGAGCGCCCTTTTCCCGACCAACGTGAACAAGCTGGTTCTCCTTGCACACTTATTTACTTATTTGCATATTAAGAGGGCAAGGGGGTAGGATGCAAAGCTTTTCATTCTTGACAGGGTGTGTAAACATCTTGAGAAACCTGCCTCACATGTAAGAATTTTATTTGCTGACTTTAGTTCAGCTTTTAACAAAATGCAGCCCCATATCCTAATCGAACGATTAGCCTCACATTTTAAGTTACCCGAGCAGATCTTATTATTAGTTTTACATTTTTTAACAAATAGAAGGCAGCAGGTATATGTAAATGGTAAAATGTCATCTGTCATCGTGTCAAGCACAGGCTCTCCTCAGGGCTGTGTGCTTTCACCCTCGCTGTTTATATTATACACCGACTACTGCAGGTCATCTTGGGAGAACAGCTATTTGGTAAAGTTCTCAGACGACACAGCCCTGTTGTCCCTATTACAGGGCAACCAATCTGATCACAATAATGGCCTCATGGAATTTGTCAGATGGTGTGAGGATAGCTTCCTTGACTTAAATGTGTCAAAAACTAAAGAAGTAATCATAGATTTTAGGAAGCATAGTGAAGAACCGAAATCAAGTGTAGTACACAATGATAAGGTTCAAATAGTTCAAACATACAAGTACTTGGGCACAGTGTTTGACTCACAACTGAAATTCAGTGAGAACACTGATAGCATTATTAAGAGTGTAAACCAAAGAATATACTTACTGAGGAAGCTTAACTCTTTTGGGGTCTGTAAAAGAATTTTAGGTAACACTTTATAATAACTGCACGCTATTAATCATTAGTTAAGCATGAGTAAACCGTTAATTCATCATTTATAAAACATTAATAGACATTAATATGCAGTTTATAAATATAGCTATACATGCTTTTTTCTTGATTTATAAGCATATCTACACTCTCAGAAAAAAAGGTGCCAAAGCTGTCACTGGGGCGGTACCTTTTCAAAAAGTACACTTTTGTACCTAAAGGGTGCATATTGGAACCTTCATGGTACACTTTTGTACCTAAAGCGTGCATATTGGTACCTTCATGGTACATATTTGTACAATTATGGTACCAATATGCACCCTTTAGGTACATAAGTGTACCTTTTTGAAAAGGTACCGCCCCAGTGACAGATTTTGTACCTTTTTTTCTGACAGTGTATAATGCGTTTAATGATTGTATTTTCATACTTTGTTAATGATCAATTAATAATTTCTAAATGAAGTATAGCATTATTTACAAACCAGTTGCTTAAGAGTTGTCAGACATTCATAAGATCACTTTGAAAGTGTAAGTAAATGTAGTAAATACAGGTAGTTATAAAGCATTTAGTAGTGGTCAGTTAACTATTTTTGTGAGCTAATCTAAAGTGAGGACTATTCATGCTTTGTAAAGCATTTATAAAGGTGATTTAAAGACTCGTCAATCTTCTAAACAGTAAAATGTAACAAACACAAAGCAGTGATACAGAACATGGAAATATTTAACAGCCTTTAAAAATGCTTTACAAGGCATGACTAGTCCTCACTTTAGATGAGCTCACGAACATAGTTAACTGACCACTACTAAATGCTTTTTAACTACCCAAATTAACCCTTAATTACAGCATTAATACATGTTAATAAAGCATTTATTAACACATTAAGTAACCATCACTATATGTCTGAATAATAAGATGTATGAATGTACATTTAAATAGTTTATTAATCATTTACTTACTCGCTCTAAGTAATCGTATGAGCCACTGAAAACTCTTAAATAACTGGTTCATAAAAAATGCAATTCTTCATTTAGAAATGATAAATTGATCATTAATAAAGGATGAAAATACAATTATTAAACAAATTATAGATATGCTTTAAAATCAAGAAGAAAGCATTTATAGCTGTATTTATGAACTGCTTATTAATGTCTATTAATGCTTTATGAATGATGAATTAATGGTTTACTCATGCTTAATGATTATTAGCGTGTAGTTATTATAAAGTGTTACCAACATTTCTAATATTAATAATATATCTTTATAATACAATAATCATTATTATTGTTATATATTATTATAATTTATTATTTATTATTATTATTATTATATATTATTATAATTTTTAGGATTTTTGATGAATAGAAAGTATTTTATACCATTATAAATGTCTTTACTGTCACTTCCGATCAACTTAATCTTAAAAGCGTATTGACCCCGAACTTTTGAATGGTAGTGTACACAGTAACACAAAAATAAAAACGCAAACAAATGTGCATTGTCGCAGCTTAGAAACACTCACAACAATTCCATAATTAGATCAGGTATGCCCAACATGAGGATCAACAAAAACCAGGGTCAGCTTTGATTTTTCCATAACTTCCTCATGCTATAGTACATAAAAGTCCACAGCGACACTGACTCGGATTTTACGGGGAAATGAAAACCCACGTGTGTAGACGTGTGAAGCAGAAACCCACACACAAGCAGAAACACCCACACACCGTACATATAATTAAAACAGAGCAGGTGGCCACTGGAATGTCACCCATCTGCACTAGCACATTTATTCAATACAGATGCAGCTGGTACTTGCATCCAACTTCTCTGTCTCACCTCAAGAAAGAATGGTTGTCATTTGACATGAAAAGGCGCATGACAAGACTGCTAATTATTTATGACCTTTTTTTGTTTTGTGGAATATAAAATAATACATTTTGAAGAATGTTGGTAACCGAACTATTTTGACTATGAATAAAAATAATGAGGCGTTTCTCAAATTACCTTTTATGTTCCACAGAAGAAAGTCATACAGGTTTGAAACGTCATAACAGAACTAACCCTTTATTACCCATCATTAATCTCATGTCATTTTTTAATTGTAATTGCAGTGTAAATGCATTAATGCCACCTCTGGGCTGCAATAAACTATGGAATGCTTTTTTAAAGAGCCCCTATCATGGATTTTTAAAAATGACTGTTCATATGGTGTGGAATATACAGTAGCTCTAAGGGAATGAAAACATCCTGCAAAGATTTATATCTGAAAGTGCACCGTATATAAAGTTATTGTCTTTCAAAAGTGAGAGTCGACTCTGAGTCTATGAAATGAATTGTTTTTGAAACGAGTCATTGGCTGTTACATCGTGACGTAATTCCTAATCTAAGCTACGCGCGGCTGCGCAGAAAATAATAAAATGCCACGCAATGAGTGACGCGAAATGTGTTGCGAAATCCACTTGATTGTAGTTTAAGTGAGAAATAATTTCAGTGCTCTGGTCAACCGCTGTTTACAGGTTTCATAGAAAGAGAATGATGTGAGCACGTGGGATTGGTGAGCACGTGTGTGCGGACCAAAGCTCAATACGAGAGGCGACGAGAAACACAAAGACGTGTTGATTAAAGTGGTGGAAATAACGGTTGACGGGCACAGAACGGTAACAATTAGACACCCACCCATGTGCAAACTCAAAATACATCACTAGTTTAAATAGATGTTTTTGTGTGTGTGGGAGTTTCAGTCATAGCTACTATAAAAGAGTTCACATATTCACTTTCCCTGAAAATATTTCGCTATTAGATCTATTTAAATACTTCAGTTTGTTTTCATATTATAATAACATAATAAACAATTTGAAGCATTTAAACTGATATATTGTATCACTTAAAATACTTCAATTCGTTTTTTTATATTATATTGAGCCTATATTTTATTATATTATAAGCCTAAACAAAGAATCTCACAAGGGTATTGTTTACGGGTCATTGCCATTAAAAAGTTTGAAACCCCCTTTTTTACCAAGACGTCTTACTTGGTAAAGACTGTACAGTTAACAGCACTGTAAAAACAATATATCAGGTAACCTTAAATGTGCTTCATTTAGTGATTTCTTAATTAACTGGCTATTTTTCAAAAATACGATTTAATACCAATAAGTTACATCAAGGGGCAAATAAAATAGAAATGACAATTTAAGATACAATATAAAAGTTACAACTGAATGTTGAAACCATTGTGTTTCTACGTATGCGGTACAGGTCAGGTATAAAGAATATTTTTGCTCACGTGACGAAAAATGTCCGCCCAATAGAAAAATTATAATTAGAGGGAAACATTGCTTGGATCCTGCTTTTTGCTTCCTGCTCTGCATTGTAACAGCAATAAAATCATGTAATTTAAAAAAGACCTACAATAAACACCCCACCACACTCATACAATACAAAAGGGGTATTAAAATTAAAATAAAAATATTTATGATATACTAACACATTTAACAGCCAATGAACACCTTTTTTTTGAACACCTTTCAGACTTGTATATTGTCAACTGCCCCATCAAGTATGAGGATATTTAAACCCATAAATCATCACTCATCAAGATTTAAATATCATTGAGTTTGGCATGTGTGACAGTGACACCACACCCTCACTAGTTGTATAGTTTAATCATGTCTAATCATGTTATACTGTATAATCGAGCAGCTAGTCGTAAAATCATAATCACTAATATTTTGGTCAATATTGAAATCACGATTATTTTACATGATTATTGGTGGGCGATATGATCAGTCTTATTTCAAGGTATGAGAAATTTTAAATATCAGTGAAATGTCACAGTTATCGATACTTCATTAAAAACTACTACTATGTTAATTGAAAGTAAGTCCTCAAAACAGAAGACAAGTAAAAACATTCAACAATACAATAAGAACAAAGCAACTAAATCGTGTATTATTCTTTCAGGAAGATGTACTAACTGTGGTGTTCAGATAAGTAATAGCCTGAATAAATCGAATGTCAAATAACACTGCATTTTCTTACTGTATAATTAAATACTGACTAAACCTTATTAAAGCTACTTAATTTATTTAGTCAAGATGAGTGAAGGACTTTCCTTTGTCTTTTGTTGTTTGATTATCAACAGGTTTATTAGACTGTTGTCACTTTAAGACCGAATATCAGGATACAATATAAACTGTTAAATGCGTGTTTTCTTTCTTAACTTTCTTTCTACTTTCCATTCTGGAACATGTTGCCAAATGAGTTTAAAGCAGTATGTGAAATGTGAAAACCAGAACAGCACGTACACTCACCTAAAGGATTATTAGGAACACCATACTAATACTGTGTTTGACCTTTCGGCTCAGAACTGCCTAATTCTACGTGGCATTGATTCATTAAGGTGCTGAAAGCATTCTTTAGAAATGTTGGCCCATACTGATAGGATAACATCTTGCAGTTGATGGAGATTTGTGGGATGCACATCCAGGGCACGAAGCTCCTGTTCCACCACATCCCAAAGATGCTCTATTGGGTTGAGATCTGGTGACTGTGGGGGCCATTTTAGTACAGTGAACTCATTGTCATGTTCAAGAAACCAATTTGAAATGATTCAAGCTTTGTGACATGGTGCATTATCCTGCTGGAAGTAGCCATCAGAGGATGGGTACATGGTGGCCATAAAGGGATGGACATGGTCAGAAACAAGGCTCAGGTAGGCTGTGGCATTTAAACAATGCCCAAATGGCACTAAGAGGCCTAAAGTGTGCCAAGAAAACATCCCCCACACCATTACACCACCACCACCAGCCTGCACAGTGTTAACAAGGCATGATGGATCCATGTTCTCATTCTGTTTACGCCAAATTCTGACTCTACCATCTGAATGTCTCAACAGAAATCGAGACTCATCAGACCAGGCAACATTTTTCCAGTCTTCAACTGTCCAATTTTGGTGAGCTCTTGCAAATTGTAGCCTCTTTTCCCTATTTGTAGTGGAGATGAGTGGTACCCGGTGGGGTCTTCTGCTGTTGTAGCCCATCCGCCTCAAGGTTGTGCGTGTTGTGGCTTCACAAATGCTTTGCTGCATACCTCGGTTGTAACGAGTGGTTATTTCAGTCAAAGTTGCTCTTCTATCAGCTTGAATCAGTCGGCCCATTCTCCTCTGACCAGCATCAACAAGGAATTTTCGCCCACAGGACTGCCGTATACTGGATATTTTTCCTTTTTTACACCATTCTTTGTGATACCCTAGAAATGGTTGTGCTTGAAAATCCCAGTAACTGAGCAGATAAAATAATAAAATAAATTACTTAGACCGGCCCGTCTGGCACCAACAACCATGCCACACTCAAAATGTCTTAAATCACCTTTCTTTCCCATTCTGACATTCAGTTTGGAGTTCAGGAGATTGTCTTGACCAGGACCACACCCCTAAATGCATTGAAGCACCTGCCATGTGATTGGTTGATTAGATAATTGCATTACAGAGAAATTTAACGGGTGTTCCTAATAATCATTTAGGTGAGTGTATATTTAAATATGTTTGTTTTAATTAGTTATGGTATTCATGCCAGGGTTGGGAGCATCCTTAAAGTCATTTAGGTTTGTATTTGTATGTGTATAAATGACATGCTGTTTTAGCTTTTTTCTATGATTAGTAGTTTTATATTTGTATTTTTTTTTTTTTTTTTAGAAAAACCTTTCTTGAGACTCGAGACACAAATTTAAATTTGGCTTATTTTCCATTTTTTGTTTGTTTTTTAGTACTGTCCCTATTTAAATAACAGTATAAATAAAATAAACTGTATGTTCCCTTAAGTCAAAACCCCAAACGGCACTTTGACTTTTTGTGTGTTGGCTATTAGACCGTTTAGGCATGCATCCTAATACTTTGCATATGAGCGTTCGGCTCCGTTTCGGTGCGCACACAGAAAGCCACCTGGTGACCAGTGTTTCTTTTGGGGATTAATGTGCTTTAATTTGATTTAATATCAACCACTTCCTCAGGTTTAGCAACAAAAGACTGCATTTCACAACACTCACTTATTTGCCTGATTTGGATGTGTGAAAAGTTCAGGCTTTTAGGGAGGAACGAAAGCACACTAATGTGAAAGAAAGCAAGGTGTGCAGGATATAATGCAGCAGAAAACAAATACTTGTTTGACCTTTATTATCTTGTTATCAGTTACGATTAATTACACATCCCTAGCTGCTAGGGAAGCCACTCCCGGGCATTAAAATTAACACGAATGCCAAGAACTTGTTCAGGAGTTACAGGTACACAGTGTACCGGCACAATGCATGCTTTATCTGATTTGAGGGTATTTGGTACATGCCTTTGTGCGTGTTGTTCTACAACACACATGCCTTCAGAGTGCACATGAGGGCATTAAACATGCATTGTTTTATGTGCGTGTGTGACAGTTGTCTGAATCTGTATCACCTGTCATTATAATAGGTAGACAGCAGGCTTTGGACCTCAGAAGAATCCGGTCTAGTCAGAGGCAGCAGAAGGTTTCTGGTCTGGGTGGATGACGGCATAACTGTATTAAAAAAAGTAGACAAAGAACACTTTTAAGAAACCACGTATTCAGCGACTTTGCTGTTGCTATGAACTGTTATGCTATAAGGCTGTGGCTGAGCTGGTTAAAGTGTAAAGCCTTGTTTATACTCGACGTGTTGGCATGAGCGTAAAGGTGCACACGGCAAAAATGACATGATTTTAACAGCACGCACCTCTGAATCCGCTAGACACCTTTAACTACACACAAATTAATAAATAATAATATTTAATTTTGTATGGCAAGTTGCAAGTTGGCATTAAATATTTAATAATACATAATTTTGGTTAGGGCGCCTTGATCGTGTGCCAGATAGGTGATGTGTATAATTAGTGTAGGTTAGGGGTGGGGTATTTTTGTTTATTTCTTTTCTTTGGTTCGTCCAGCTCTCCCCTTTCTCCCTTAAATTTGTTTATCATTTACATTATTACCGTGACAAAAATAAAAACACAGTTTGTACGGTATTTGGAATTTGTCTCCTTTTCTCGCACCACGACTCCATTCCTCTTTTGCTGGCATTTGTGGGTCTGAGCAGGGGGTTATCAGGTTCCCCTCCCTTTTTGGGGGCTGGAACGTAACATGAATAAAAATATTGTTTTTATATTTTTTTCACTGGCTTTGTAAACTCTTCGTGATCGACTTAAATGCTTCCAAGATTGGTTTGGGGTTGAGAGGGGTTGGTGACTACTGTAACGTTAACAATACTATTTTACAGTCAATAGTCCTAATCAGCTGCTTGTCAAAGCCATAACACAGCGAGGGAGAAAAATTAAGTTACATGAAACAATCCAACTACTTATTGTACACCACTGACAAGGACAAAGTCACTACTCACGGTGTCTATGACTAGCTTCTAGCTCTTTCAAGGTATGAACGAAACACATTCTGTAGCGTTGTTTGTTCGCTGTCGGCTACGGTAGAAACATGACGTCACAATATGTCGACCTTCATAGAAGGGGGTGCCCGCGGTTATGTAGATATAAATGTCTCATTCTAAGGTAATAAAAACATTACGGTTCATTGAGTAAGGTCTTTATACACTACTGAAAACATAGTTATGGATCTTATATTGCATTTTTGTCATTTTGTCATTGAACCTTCAATGTACATTTTACAGTTCTGTTAGCTTGAGAGATATTGTGAAAATTGTTCATAAAAATATTAAGATGTGCAAATATTTTATTTTGTCAAATATATATATATATATTTCTTTACATGAAAACATCTAAAATATATTAATAAACATAAGTAAATATTAAAAATAATGATAATAAATATAGTGTTATATGTTTTATGGCATATTGCAGCGTTTATTATAAATTTATCCAGGCACTTTTTTTTTAAACTCACATGCCCTCAAAACATTTTCTTGTTTGAGAATATTTTGTTTTGCAGAAGTAAGAAAGTCATATGGATGTCATAAGGGCACTAACATAGGCAGTTATTGAACACATTATTGCCTTTTTTATATAGGTGTTGTGGATTTAGGCTTTATTAATCAGTCAACCCATCATGATCCACACACATTGCTTTCCCTTTGTCTCTAGGCTCTTTCTGTTGTGGTATGATCACAGAACGACAGTCTAAAGATGCTATTGATAATATGACATACACAACATATTGTCTCTCACTTCAATGGCTTTGTAAGCCACACAAGCAATATGAAATGAATAGCCTGACGGCACGTCTGGCTTCGCGCTCGATTTACCTGTCGGTCAACTTACACCTCTGAAAAGGATCTCCACCCTACAAGGTGGGGTGATTGCAGCGAATGTGCACTATGCTTAAATTAGTGACATAATATGTCTGCTAAATTCAAAAGAAAGGTAGTATATGTATTTTCAGGACGTGTGTTATGCATAACAGAAGATTCAATCAAAATGTGCAGCCACATCTTGATTGCATCACCTAGTGTGTCTCCATTTGTGTTTAAAATATACATTTTAGAGTGAATAATAGCTCTTCAAAATAATTAAATTATATTATTGGCAGAAAGGAAATTAAGTAAAAAAAAAATAAATAAAATAATATGAAGCATAAGGCTTTAGATTAAAATTATACAGTTAGTCCAACATTATCAAACTGTTTACAATACATACTTTTTGCAATGAACGATTCTGGAGCATTAAATTATTTTGCAATGGCAATAATTTATTTTAATAATAATACATGTGCTATTAGCCAGCAGTCTCAATTTTTCTTTAATATTTGTATGTATTATGTAAAATATGATTCGTTTGATTGTAAATATTAACAATAATAATGCAAAATTGAAAATGTCATTTTACCATTAAATTATTTTTGGTTACAGTGTCGTGGGATTTTTAAATAAATGTTTACTCAATCTTTTGTTTGGAGTTGTTTGGATCTAGTCAGCAAACTAATTTTTTTTTTTTTCCAAATTACAGTTTATGCCTGCATATTTTTGAAACGATGCTGCTAAAAATGGCTTTAATCATAACATACAGCTCTCTAAGACGCTTTCTTCCTGAAACAGAGCCAATGTCAGCAAACCCAAATATACAAGAATTATACAAAAAAAAATTATTTTCAAAATATAACATATGGACAATATCTTAGAATAAGGGATGATAAAAAACCTTATTGACTTCTGACATTCACGGCTCTTACCCATTTCATGGTAGCCTTGTTTTAGAGTCACGGCCACAGTTTTCTTTGCAGACGGTTCCTCGATCTTCATGAGCTCATCACAGCAGTGTTTCCACTGACCTACATAGAACAGTACAGGTTTTTAGTTATTTCGTTTGACTGTGAGTGCATTATTTTAAATGCTCGAGGATGCTTAAAGTAAATAAGGGTTCTAGTGTAACTGAAAACATACAAAAAGTCATAAAACGGCTCATAAAAAAAACATTCTTGCACGCCATGTAATAAATACCTAGCATGAAAGTGCTTAAAAAATGCAGAAGTTTGCATAGATGCTTTTTGAGAGGTACCTGCTTGTGTCTACATATTTGTGTAAGATATGTATTGTATTTCAAGCATTCAGGAACAATATGTTAACTTAGAGTAAGAACAGAACACCTTATATTTATCGTGACTTCACACCAAACAGACTTTCCAGATCTGCTTTCCAAACTGATGACACATAAGCCACTAGACAAGGATATAAAACGGGGCAAAAAAAAACAATGCAGAAAGGACTTCTTTCGGCAAACAATAACAATCTCCTGACATCATTGCAGAGAAACCAAAGCTGACTGTACAGAAACCAGACAGATTAACTGCTGTAACGTACACATCCTTCTCTTTTCAAAACATGGCAGTTGTGTAACACCTCTTAAAACAATCAGATATAAATACAATATGCAGAACGTGCAATGTACCTATTCCAGTTTATTAAACAAACAATAATCATATTCAATGTTGGAATTCAGTGCAAAGGAAGTCTTTTGAACATGAATGTCAGAGGAAAATATTTTCCACATTCAAAAAGGCGTTATTATTCACTAGGGGTGTGTCATGTGAATTTACAAATGTTACATACATAGTGTGTAAATAAATAATAATTATATTTTTTTAATGAATCACACATAATACTTCGGAAGTTATACAATAAGGCATGTGTTTAATTCTGCTTGTCTTCATTTCTATTGTTTAGTGAAACAATGTTAACAAACCCACCCATTTCTATCAACTACTGTCAAATGGGAACAAAGAAAGTGTTGTTCTCTGTGACCTGATTCTGTGATAAATCTATCTATGAATTGAGTTAGGAAATACAGGCCAAACTGAGGTAGAAATACACAAATAGTATACATGTTTGTCATATTTTTAAGTAATGTAAAAAGAATGTAAAAAAAAATGCTACAGTAAAAAAAGTAACTGCTTAACCTTAACCTATGTGTATATAAAATATATACTATACTTTAAAATACAGTACAAAATTGGACTTTTGAAGGAAGAATTATGAATTTCATATAACCTACAGTGAAAATCTGACAATGTACTCACAAAAAATCTTTGTTTTTAACATTTATTGTTTAAAAAATATATTAAATAATTAATTAAACAGTCATCTTATAATGTACAGGATGGAATATAGCAGCACAACTAGCTAAATACCCCCTTTAGGACTAAAATTAATTTTTGTTTCCACCACAAAATTAAATAAAATAAAACAGGTAATTGCAACTTTACTCACAATTCTGATTCTATTTCTTGCAATTGTGAGTATATATCATGCAATTCAGACAACAATTCTCAGAATTTTGACTTATAAACTCACAACTGCGAGAAATAAAGTCAGAATTGTGATATATAAGCTCGCAACGGTGAGAAAATAATCTTGCGAATTTCTCGCAAACCAAAGTTTATATGTCCTAATATGTGTCACAGTTGTTTTCTGTTTAGTTTGTTTTCATTGAACTTGTTTAATGACTTTCACTTGACTTTTCATTGGACTATTTCCTTGAAAACTTCCTTGTAAAATTGTGTTATTCCAGTAGTGTACTACTAAAACCGGTTTACGTCTAATGATGAATTATCTCCGTTGATCAAACATTTTAATACATCCACCCACATCTATCTGTGTTTCTCTTTTGTTCAAGAATATAACTTGGTTTCCAAGATGCCAAAATCTGTTGAGTGAAGGGTCACATTGCACGGTTGGCTAACTGGCAATATGTTTGTTTCTTTTTGAATGTGGCAATAGTGAAATCATTGTGGGCGAAATGGTATTTGGAATCAAAAGGAAAGTTCAAAAGTGAATCTCTAAGAGTGTTAGAATTGAAAAGAATTCATTTGATTCCTTGTGATACAACAGCAATAATCTTAAAATATGACTTTTATGAATAACTCCATTAAATAATCAATTGACGATATTTGAAAAGAATAGACACGCAAAATGGATTGCTATGAAATTATCTAATTGATTGACAACACTTTTTTTATTTGTATAAAACTTAATCTGATTTTGTGATTTAGAAGTAACACTCCAAATTCTAGATCACTCATTGTTTGTATTGCACTCTTATATTTCAAGTGACTTATACATTCAGGAATGCAAAGCAGTGCTGAACAAGTATGCCATTGTTCTTTGTTTTAGGTCTTGGCATTAGTTTTGGGGAAGATTTCTTATGAATGCAGTTCCTGAATAAAATTCATATATTGACAGCCAACGAATAATGAATCCATTTCATAATCGCTTATGCTTATTCTTTTCAGATATTGTCCATCACAATTATTTAATGGAATCATTCATTCTTTCTTTCTAAAATCGAGCCTTTTCTCTCTTTTTAAGACTTTGCAAGAGTAATTCATGTTTTTATATCATCATGCTTAGACCACTGAACTGAGAAATGAACTCCACTTCCTTGGCCTGTCTCTAGTTGGTCCAATATGCGTCAACAAGTAATGGGCCACTCATATTACTTCTGTGTTAGCATCATTACTGTTGCAATGTTTTAATAATAGGTTTTAATGCATCCAAACTGCTGTTGCAGTTTTAATAGTACTATATAAATAAACTAAACTTGAAAGTTGAAATTGATTTTCTGTGAAGCAAAATAGTTAATTCTGTTTCATTATTTGATCAATTTAAATTATGGGATGGATTAATGCTCCATTGTTTCACAGGCAATTCTTGATATTTGAAAAACAAGTCTTGCTAACTTATCTAGTACAGTTTCATGCATATCTGAAGGGGGAGAGGCAGAGTTATAAGGCAATAACTCATTTTCATTCTATGATCATGAGGTGAAAAGTTTACCCTTTATTTCGATTGTCCACTTTAGACGTTCTACTAGAAGTTACTTTGCAACTGAAGAGTTCAGATGCAAAAGCCTCTAAGTGCCATTTGAAATTTTCTTGATAATTTTTATTAAGCTTGTATATTTAAGTTCAGTGATTTCACTTAAATGGCAATGATAATTACCTATTAATTGTTATTTAAGTGAAATTACTGAACTTAAATATACAAGTTTGACAAAAGTCATCATTAAAGAAGAAAATTTAAAATGGCATTTAGAGGCTTTTGCATCTGAACTCTTCAACTACATGTCAACTAACTCTCATCAGAGTATTAGTAGACAGTAGTAAACTTTTAGCTTAAGGTTTGGGTTAGTAGAATAAGTTTACATGTAGTTACAAAGTTGTCAGTTGAATGCCTGTTGGAGGAGCATCAAAATAAAGTGTTAGCAGATATTAAGCAGACAATCTAATAATACAAAGACACGTTACACGGCGTAAAAAAAAATCCTGCGGCGCGGTAGACGCGAATACACCTCATTCGCACGTCAAGTTCGTGCAAATGGGACAAATTGAGCATCTGGCGCATTAAGCGCGAATGATTTAGTTAGTGCTATTTGTGCATTCACACATTTGACACGAATTCACGTCGGCCGCCCGAGTTGAAATATCTGAACTTTGGCGTCAATTCGCGCCGCGTTAACCAATCAGGAGCCTGGTGCTTGCCAACGTGGTGAAGTATCTGGATGCTTCAAAAAATTATTTTGTAATATGACTAAATGCCTGGTGTTGTTCTAATGCATAACAAAGCAAATATTTTATCACTTAAAACTTTATTTCTATACACGTTTATTTTGTATTGAATGCTATTCATTCCATATCTAGAATATGAAATATTATTATGATGTAAAGACAACCAATATACATAAGTTCGTGTCTGAACGTGAGAGAAAAAAATCACAGGACAGGTTAATAACTTTTAGCTCTATTTATCATCAACTTTTAGCTCTATTTATCATCAAAACAAATGAGAGATTAGATGGATGAGGGCGAGGGTGATCCTCGCTCCGATGCGGGACAACAGGTCATCAAACTGGGCGCGGCGCAGCTCCTGGAGCGAGCAAATGGTGAAACTCGTCAAACAAACGGTTCACCTCCGAAGGGTCCGGAGGACACACATACGGCGACGATGATCCCCACGCTGCTGTTCTGCTATCCAGAATAAAAACAGAGCGGACTCTCTCGATTAATGCTCGATCAACATAAAAAGATACTGTTTCGATCGCGACGAGCATAAATTTCGCTTCAAACTTTTGTTTTTACGCGCGTCAGTTTCACTCTTGACGCGCAAATTAACACAAAGTGGTCAAGCGTTAAACTAGACGCGGTAGACGCGAATTTGACGCGCTATTCGCGTCCGGTATGAACGCAAAGTAAGACCTCAAGCACAGATGCATTATACTGTTGCACACACATGTATCTTCTTTCTCAACTGTTTATGTTTACTTAAAACATAAGCACAATAAACACAAATTGACCGGCATTTTGACATTATTTTGCGAAATTACATTATTTGCAGCGAAAAAGAACTCGATTTAGTATCGAGTCAAAGCTACGTGTACGCACTTAAAGAGTAACTAAACCCTAAACCAACTTTTTTTAGTTAATGATCTGTAAGAATGGATCTTTATTAATACCAGCTATTGATTCGAGTAACTTTGACATTTGTGTAGTCTTTTATTTCTACAATATATGGTGTAAAAACGTCTTAGTGCTGCCCTCTTCAGGTTGAACGGTGGCTACTGCAGTTGAATTTTCCTATTGGATGTTCCGCACTTCGTGACGTACGCAGGTTTCAGCTCACCACGCTCTTAGTACCAGCTACGCCCTTCGGCAGTACAAAAACCAGCTTGTTTCGTCAAAACCACTAATAGCGAGTCAGGAGTTGGAATTGCAAGTATTGAAAATGATCAGGATAGAGTGTTTTAGCATCTATTACGTCCCCTCTCTCCGCTGGGGTCTGCCCAATTTTTCAGCATTTTTCAAATATTGCCAGTGGGTGGAGTCAGGCTCTGACCAGGGGTTAAGTTACCCTTTAAAATGATGTGCAATATAAACAATCCTATTTTAAAATTCAAACCCTGTAACACCAAAAATATTCCTCCAGAGCAAACGAAACAAGTGAGTGAAGGGAGGCGGGTTTGTGTGTCAACTCGCTCACAGAGTTATGAGAGAGCGAGAAAGTACAGCTGGCATTGTGCGTCTATTCTGCGAAAAAATAAGTATTGGAAGCAGATATTTCAAAATCGATATTTTTGACAATATTGCTCTTAGTTTATTATTTCAGATGCCTTTTTAAAAGGCTAAATATAGTTCATAAAATTCAGTGACTGCGTTATACGTCACTGCTGAAATCCATCTGCATTTGGTGGATTGGCGGGTGTAAATGTCACGTCCTGACTACTCTAATGAGAGTTAGTTGATGTGTATTGTGTACTGTAGTTGCAAAATTGCTTATGGTCTAATGTGGACCATCAAAATAAAGTGTTACAACTTTTTAAATAAACGCATGACCGAAACTATGTGGTAGCAACACTAAACACCTAAGTAAACACCCCCAAATGAAACTATGAGCTGGAACATTCTGTAAAGTTGAGGTCACCTACAGCAACAATGCAGCCAATACATCAGGCATTGCTGAAATATATGTAAAAAAAGAATTCAGGTGATTGTCAAAATTAGTGACACCTGATTTTAGTAGCCACTGGGAATCTAACATTTACAACATTCAGTAACATTCCTTGTCAAGTTTAAAACCCTCACACTACTTTGACAAATTGGAAATATCTTCACCTGAGGCTTAACAACAGACAAAGGATTTAAACAGGGTATATGACAGGTCAAGTCACACTAAAAAAAAAGGTAGGTCTCTGTTTTTAAACGAAAACGCAGCAGTGTGGAGGAAGCCTAAGGCTGCAGATTATGTGACTCCATCCATGCAGAAAATGTATTAAGTATTCACACATTTTTAGTGAATGTAGATAAACTTTTTGACTCCAAAAAGGAGTAACCTTTAGTGAGATGGAACTCATCTCCTACTGTTCTATCACTATTCAGCTAGTATCAACCTCTTCAGGATGCATCCAGATCCATATAGGCTGAAATTGTGAAGTTAAGTAGTAATGTCTAAAATTGGAAAGGTTTAGCCCGCCTTTCTTATATGGTGCTTGAAGTTTAAGAAGTTTTACTGTAGGGTTTTTGCCTTTCCATAAAAAAGCCTGAAAGCACTTTATTTAGGAATAAGACTTGGGAATGTTCAAGAGGAAACACTGAAATTTATACATATATTTAGGTCAAATGTTCATTTTTATAACATTGTCTCTGCCAATTAATGATAATAGTAATTATTTCCATTTTAGCACATCATCTTTTACTCTTTCAAGAAGTATGGAGTCATTTTTTTGAACATGTCATCAAGTGTTAAATCAATAATCCAAATCCATTAGCGCACAGTGTTAGTGGTTTAACTATACATACATCAACTCATCTGGTATATTAGTAGGAAATGCTTCACTCTGGTGAAAAAAAAATAGCTCAATTTATAGCCAGATATTTGACAGCCATGGCAAATAATAAGGGAGATATAGGGCATCCCACCTCTAGACAATGTAAAGGTGCTTAACATAATACCATGTTGTGCTTTAGGGGAATTAAAAAATAGTTTTTAAAGTTTCATGGTTTCTAGGGTTGCTCAATTCAAGGCTCAATTCTGTCAAAAGCCTTTTCGGCATCCAGACAAAATAAACATTGATCATTTCTGCTTTTGAGCAACATCAATTAATAGCCTTCTAATATTATCAGAGCCTTGTCTATTCTTAAAGGGTTATAGTTCACCCAAAAATGAAAATTAAGTCATTAATTACTCACCCCCATGCTGTTCCAACCCCGTAAGACCTTCGTTCATCTTCGGAACACAAATAAAGATATTTTTGATTGAATCTGAGAGCTGGATCACTCCTTCATAGACTGCCTAAGGGACTGGCTCTTGACGGCCCAGAAAGTCATTAAAGAAAAGGTTTAAATATTCCATGTGCCTACAGCGGCTCAATTATAAGTTTATCAAGCGACGAGACTACTTTTTGTGCGAAAAAAACATAAATAACGACTTTATTCCACTATTCCATTACTTCCTTATGGGCGCATGCGCGAGAACTGAGACGAGGACGTTCTCATTCGTCTACTTCTTGTTACCGGCTGCTCACCGCTTAGGAGTTTTACCGCCACCTACCGTATAAAATGATGATCCATATATAAGGCACTCCGGATTATAAGGAACACTGTCGTTTTTTGAGAAGATTAAAGGCTTTTAAGTGCACCTTATAGTGCGGAAAATACGCAAATTGAAAAGCGTATGTACAGCGCGCATCTTCCTCTGCTTGTAAACAGAAAGTTTTGCGCTTCCAGCTATATCAGCACATCATCTTATACGGTAGGTGGCGGTAAAACTCCTAAGCGGTGAGCAGCCGGTAACAAGAAGTAGACGAATGAGAACGTCCTCGTCTCAGTTCTCGCGCATGCGCCCATAAGGAAGTAATAGAATAGTTGAATAAAGTCGTTATTTATGTTTTTTTCGCACAAAAAGTAGTCTCGTCGCTTGATAAACTTATAATTGAGCCGCTGTAGGCACATGGAATATTTAAACCTTTTCTTTAATGACTTTATGGGCCGTCAAGAGCCAGTCCCTTATGCAGTCTATGGAAGAGTGATCCAGCCCTCAGATTCAACCAAAAATATCTTTATTTGTGTTCCGAAGATGAACGAAGGTCTTACGGGGTTGGAACAGCATGGGGGTGAGTAATTAATGACTTAATTTTCATTTTTGGGTGAACTAACCCTTTAACAAATCCTGTCTGATCTAGATGTATTATTTTAGTAATTATAGAGCAAGCAATTTGGTCAATTAGCAAATAGCTTCCATCTGGACCATCTGTTCAGATAATGTTGTCACAGAGGTTTCGATACGGGTCAATTTGACCTGAATGTCAATGGTCATCCTGTCATTTTTTTGGACTAGAGTCTGTAACTATACTTCACCTTCCACATCTTCGCCAATTACTGGTTAGCGTGTCGAGGGTCGTTAGCTTCAGGAGAGTTATTGCTAATTGGTTGTGTTTTACGTTCTTTTCGGCGTAAACTGTGTTCTGCCATAAACAATAACACATTTCCTCAAAATTCTTCCAGTCAGGGAAATTAATTAAGGATTTTCTACGAATAATATAGCCAATCAAAGGAGCTCAATAAAGTACGTCTATCTTCACTGCCTGCATCACGTGCCCCTAACCCACCCCCCCCCCCACCCCCCCGAAAATACATTTTGATTTTATTTATCTCATGATACCTCAAGTACTGTTATTTTTCTGTGGAACACTAAAGAATTTCAATTTGGTTTCCTCAGTTTAACTAAGTTCAGCACACTTTTTTAAATGCATGACAGTTGATCCTACTTATTTACAGTTTGTTGTACTTTAAAAATCTCTGGAAAAATCCAGTTTGGTAGGTTTTTTTCTATGTCAGTGATGATAACACTTGTCCTTCAAGTGTATCAGTTCCTCATTCCCAAAAAAGTGGTCATGTAAGTAAAAATGCAAACACGTGCAATTGCACGTTTACATTTATGCAATTACAATCTGTTTATTACCCCTAAAAAAGACCCCTGTTTTACTTTTTTATTCCATTATCATTTTCTCAGGCCAAACTGTTATAAAACTGAAACCATATCTAATTGTCGTAGTCACTGTGCCTATAACAATGAAGTTGTATTGTGTTCACACTCTTTGCTCTTTACTTAAAAAAACTTCAAAAAGTGGTTATGTAAAAATAAGTCTAGTCATTCTAGACTTCACCTTCCCAGAAATGCAGATTTCACAATAGAAAAGTCAGGCCTAACTGGTCTCAAAAATATGTCGCCAGAGCACCATTCAATCACACTCTAAGAAAACAAGCCTGTATTCCTTTCAAAGTTCAAAGTCGCATGTTAAAATTCTTGCATGTGCAATACATTTTAAACTTTCACTAATTGTATACTCAATAAGTGAGACTTCTTCTCATTTGTGTTTCTCTGGTAAAATACAGAGGCCCCTCCAGCAAAATTAATACATTTCTAAATTAATATTAAAATAAAATTGCCTTAATAAGAAGGTAAACAAGCCTTGCAAATTGAACTTTTGATTGAACTTACCATAAATACAGAAAATTATTTAGCATTATGCAATTACATAAGACTATATAAAAAGTATACACTAAAAGTATAATGTGAATTTTGCACCCGATGACCCCTTTAAAAGGATAGTTCACTTTGAAATTAAGTTTTTATATGTTTTAGCTTACCTCAAGGGCATCCAAGATGTAGGTGTCTTTGTTTCCACAGTATTTTCAATTTTGACATTTTTCAGTCAAACCGTTGTTGTCTATCAGTCATACACTGGAGGGTAAGGGGCACAGAAAAGCATGCACAGAGAAGTCAAAATTAAACATGATTTAATGACTCATAAATGTAAGTACACATTGATGGCCTAAGACACGAAACGAGCGGTTTGTGTGAGAAAACGAACAGAATTTATATAGTTTTTACCACTTGTAATCATAACCATGACAAAATGATCTGACTGCACGGGTGCTTCGGTCTGCGCATGCGCCGGAAGTGATCGCTTGCGCGCCTACGTCACTCTTTGTTTATACAGAGATTTCGGAAGTTTTACCTTTCACTAAACATATTCAGATATACGGGAAACCGCAATGGAAGACGATTTCGATACATCTAAATATGTTTAGTAAAAGGTAAAACTTCCGAAATCTCCGTGTAAATATTGAGTGACGTCACACGCAAGCGATCACTTCCGGCGTAAAATTGAACTGATTCAGTTCGGTTCAGTTGGACATTGCACAACTGATTCAGATCACTTGGACGTCACTGTGATTACACAAGGTAAAAACAATATAAATACTGTTCGTTTTCTCACAAAAACCGCTCGTTTCGTGTCTTAGGCCATCAGTGTGTACTTACATTCACGAGTCATTAAATCATGTTTAATTTTGACTTCTCTGTGCATGCTTTTTGGTGGACCCCCTTAGCCTCCAGTGTATGACTGAAAGACAACAACGGTTTGACCAAAAATACTGTGGAAACAAAGACACCTACATGCCCTTGAGGTAAGCTAAAACATATCAAAACTTAATTTCAAAGTGAACTATCCCTTTAAGAGTGAGAGTATCTGTGTCTGCAGCAAACACTGTGTTGAGTGACAGAGACAGGGTGTTGTTTGCAAAACGTGACAAAAACACATTTTGTGATGAATGATTTAGTGATAGTGATGAGGGACAGAGCTATGATTTTATGATGGATGGATAGATAGATAGATATCTGCAGATTTCGTTATATTTTTTAGTCATTTTGTAGCACTGATCTTTGCTTTAATATCTTTCTTGCTTTATTACCATTCTAGGAAGCTGTGGTACTTACTCATGTCATAGAAATGCTGCCAGAAGGCTTCCATCCAGCTATGTGTGTCTTCAGGTGTGCGCGTGACAATTGTATACGTGTTTTTTTCGCCACACTGGTTGGTTATGGTGATACTTTGAGTATGTAAAGCCGGATCTCTCTCTGTGGCACGCACACGAGTTTCCTAAAGAAAGTATGCACACACTTGGTTTCTGCAAATTCTGCATTTCATAAGCAGTAGCATGTAGGACCATGTAGTAAACAACTTTTAAAACCATGTATGTTGTAATACTGGACTGAAAGACATATGCAGCACGTTTCACAGCCTTTTCCTGGAATAACTCACATAACATAACATGATCTAAATCCCCTCTGTTGACTAAAAGATGCCACTACAACTGCTGCATTGATAATCCTCACCTTATTAATGGGAATAGTAAACAGGGGTGTCTCTAAAGAATCTGTATCATTTTGCTGCTGGTAACACTTCAAATCAGATCCATTCAGGACCCCGTAGACGTCTCTCCAGTCCTCAGGATTGGTCTCTGACTAGGGTACAAAAATACATAACCTGAATGAATAGGGAATTGGAAAATAATGTTCGTTTATTACAATAATTACAATAATAAATTATTTTTTTATACCCGAATTCTGAGTTTTCCACACATGACATCTTGAGTCATACAGTGAGGCTGAGCCACAAGCTGACAGCACACATTACCATAGAGAGGCAACCAGAACGAAGAGTCCTCTGAAATACAGATGAAAACAGATAACAAAACGAGAATAGATCATGAACAACAGATGACGGTTAGAGATTTTTTTTTTTTTTTTTTTACAGATCATAGATTTTAATTGTATTCTCAGACTTTTGGACCACGTTATACATAAAACACATATTTAATGGGTTCTGTGAACATTAATATCAAGGGTTTTCTTACCTGCGTCTGATATAGTCAGGTCATGGGTTCGGAAAGAGTTCTGTACGTGGCACAGGGTCAGAGATGTATGGGCCAGGAGGTGATATTTAGGGCCCCTGAGGACAAGAGGTGGTATTGAGGGTGAACACCACATTTATTAAGATTTTAAAAGAACAAAATATTCAGTTCTGATAAAACTGAAACATTTAGAACGGACAGTAATACATTTTTTGAGTTGAAGTACATAAAAAAAATCATAAAAACTTGTATTTTTAATCAAGTGCAACCTTATAGGAGGCATTTCAAGAAAAAATGTAAAAGAATTTTCACTAAAAATGTACATATTTTGCATATATTTACATTTTTAATTTTAAGTTTGTTTGTAATTTCCAATTTTGTCAGTAATGATTCTGTAACGCAATAAAAAAACGGTAAAATAAATACAAATATAATTATGTATAATCACAATTAAAATAATGAAATAATAAGAATGAAAAGAGATAATTATTTTAAGTGGTCCTTTATTCTCATGAAAATAACTTAACAACATTTCATTTTTATATTAAAAATTTAAAAAAAAAATGTTTTGAAATGTGAAAAAAGATCCAGACATGTTCTTGGCAGGCTTTATGAGATTTACCCTAAAAATATTTAACTGGTTTCAACATCTCTCTCCATCCATCTCTTTCTTTTTCTCTGCTTTGCTTTTTTAGCCCTCATCTCAGACAGACTGAATGTTGAGAAAGGAAATAAGTCAAGGTGTGTCTGTCTGTACTGCCAGTCATTACAGATGCATCTGTTTATGTTTGTAAACTGGTTTTGGCGGATGCAGCCCCATGTGTGAGACACTGTACACATATACGGTATATGAGATATTTCTCTAGGTGATTGCATATATACTGCCACCTCACCGTACAGACAGAGTGGGCAACAGAACCGGTGATTCGCCACCGGGTGAACTCGCTCCTCCCGATGAACTCCCTCCTCCCGAAACGGTTCTACTACCATGGGAACTACAGGAAGCTGCTGTCTCCAAAGTTGCCAAGAACTTCTTACTGGAGGCACTTCCCAGCCGGCTCAGTCTCCGAGTGGATAAGCCCACGCTGAACTCCTCCTCCACACAGCAGCTGTAGAGCTCCACCCGCAGGTCAAAGCCTGGAGGTGCGTCAGTGCTATGAAAACATTATATGAGTACTCAGAGAGGACATTTGACTTGAAATATCTTTATTATTTATATATATAATAATTTATTTAACTATTGGGAATTTTTTTTGTCAGATACAATTTAAAGACTACACTAATCAAGCATTGCCACTAATAAATATGACATGATGAGATATTGACAATTTAAAAGACATTTTTGACATGAAAAAAAGTAAAAAATTAACAAGTCATCCATTCATTCTGGAGAAATAATAGGAAATAAAAGGAAACACATCTCACAATATCACTGGTTCATTGAAACAGATGTCTGTGAGCGTCCTGTCCACTATTACGAGATCTGTATCGTGAATCTCTGGGCCCACCTGCAGCAGACAGAACACCGCACACTGGTGCAGCTCTGAACAGAGACAAGAGGGACACAAAGACAGAAAACGTGTGGAAAAAATAAAGACAAAAATGACTTTGTGGGCATATATATTTGTCAAACTCACCTTTTTTGTTTTTGAAATACTCGGAGTCTTTCCACATGAGAGGAATACGAATATCTAAGGATAAGCAAATTAAAAAAATCCAAGTAAATAAATATAGCCTACATATGGTGAGATGTTCTGTTTTTCTCTGTGTGTAACCGCACCTGAAATGGCTACTTTTCCAGTACAAGGCAATCGCTCAGACCCTCCACCAGATGACCTAAAAAACCATTCAATAAATGGATCAAAGGTAGGCATCATCTATCCGTCCAACTTTACTCCAACTCGCTATGCATCAATACCCCAGCCTAAAGAATATACCTTCGTCCTGCTCTCTGCATAGCCTGGGCTTCCTTCATGCGCTGCAGCTGGGTCATGAGGGCCAGTATGCGGCTGTTGGATGTGAGGAGAGTCTTGGAAGCCTCCAGAGCCTGTTCTCTCTGAGAACATGCAGCTAAAAGCTTACAGGTCCCTTCTCTGATCCTCACCTCCCTCTCGATCTGCCTCTGAACCTCTGAGTCCTGCAGATTGATGGAGAAAGACACAAGAGTAGTCATAACCACAGTTAACCCAAACCATTACCTGACCGGCGTCTGATGCATATTAAAGCAAACAAACAAACAAATAAATGGCAGAAGTTGGCTGATACATCAGTGGCATTTTATAGATTTATTTATTTATTTTAGGTTTTAAATTTTAGTTTAATTTTTAGTTATTACGTAATCTGCTTTTGTCATTTTATTCATTTAAGTTTTTTTTCAGTTTTTATTTAATTCCAGTAAATAATTTTTTGTTGGGATTAAGTTTTTTTTACCTAATGTTTGTATTTTATTGTAGGTTTATATCAAATAAGAAAGTTTTCAGAAAAGTTTTTAGTGATTTTAGTTTTAGTTAATGATGTATAGGCCTATACACACACAGATATATATAAATATATATATACACACACACACATATATAGGCCTATACGTTAACTATATAAATATATATATATATATATATATATACATATATATACATATTATTATTATTTGCTATATGATTATTATGACACTATGATTATGCCATATGGTCAAAGACCTACTTTACTTTTTGAACTCTCTTTATCTCCAGTAAATGATCCTCCTAAGCTACACACATACCGACAGCGCTTTCAGTGGGTTTAAGCTTGGATAAGCCATGATCTAAGACTAAGCCCTGAACCCCAAAAGCACGTCTTTTGTCTCATGAAGCAATCTGTATGGATATTTATCTTTACCTCCAGAAAGTGCAATTCAGGGTTATTTTTTATGAATTTTAAGCCATTGTATAGATTAGCAAGATACTTTTGTCACATGCCTCAGCTTACTCGCTTGTGGAATTGACCAAAAATGAAACTTACACTGTAAAAAAATATTGTTGGTTTAACTTAAAAAATTAAGTAACCTGGTTGCCTTAAAATTTTAAGTTGATTGAACTGGAAAAAGTGAGTGAATACAATGAAGGAGATCATCAGAAACTCAAAATAATAAGTTATCTGAACTAAATAAATTATTTAAGTTGATTTGACAAAAGAAAAAAATGTTGTAATAACAAATCTTGAATATATTTTTTTACAGTGTATTAGTTGCATTTGAATAAACTGTCAGTTTAAATATAAATAATATTTGTAGCAATTACTTTCTTAGCGTATATTTAACAACTTAGTGCTGTTATAATGTTATAATTAAAGTCAGTTTTCGTTAATTGAAATAAACCTGATTGAAATAAAATAAAATAAAATAAAATATAAACATCAGATTAAAAACTTAAGCTTTAAAACTTAGCAAAATAAGAAATGTTGCCTTGACAACTAATTTAAATTAATTAAGTTGGAGTTGAAGCACTAAAACCGCAAAAAAAAAATATAAATTAAAAGCTAAAATTAAATAGAAATAATTAAAAACAACAAAAACTATTTAAAATGACAAAAGCATTTATCAAAATTACTAAAGCCAAAATTAAAACTGAAAATATAAAAATAAAAAGCGAATTTAAAATACGAATACTCTAATAGTACATAAAGAAATACTAAAATAACACGGCACTGAGATTTTTCCTAATGTGCCAAAAAAAAACACAGCCGAGAGCTCTGGGGTGATTTGCATAGACTACTAAGACTAGTTTTACAAGTTAGTCATCCATTTTTTTCTTCAAGACTGTTCATGACTTTTTTTAAGTTAGTTACATAAATGTACATTGGTCTAATTTGATACCGAACAGTAAGACTGATTACCCCCAACTAACTGCTAGTTGACCATACTAGTCCTTAAGACACTGTCTTAACATAATGGCTATGTTTATGCAACTGGCCCCAGAAAACATTCAGCCTGCAAGAAACACAAAAAGCTAAACGGCGCTAAAACAAAAACCCTTTGTTTGTTTTCTATTTCTGTACTCATTCTAAGTTTATGGTCTACATACAGTGAGTGAGCCAGTAAAATACCTCTTTAATCTGTTCACATCCTCTCAAATGTGACGTAAAGAGCCACAGTTACGTAAGAGTTGAAATGGAGTGATATAAGTGTGTGTTCTCATCACCACAAAAAACTGCATATTTATGGTAATAATAAATCTGAGGGTTTATAAATCCAAACAAATTATTTATGCATTAAAATCAAACAAATTAAAGGAATTTACCAATGTAATTATCAATCCACACTGTACTCAAACCACAACTGAATATGTGTCAAAGGATCTGAAGAAGAAAAAAAAAAGATTAGGCCTAGATAATGTGTACAAGGGTTGATATGGACTGTAAACTGATAATGTTTCTGCTATGACTGTGAATAATTTCAGACAGCTGGTAACTTCATGAGTTTCAATACTTCTGAGTATAAGGGAATCTTTTATCTTTTATGTTTAATTATGAAGTTACAAGACTCAAATAATAATGTCATTGTGATTTATGAAGTATGATTTATATTGTATTCATATTAATGAGGGCTAGTTCCTAATTGTGCATTTAAAGGAATCGTTCATTTATAGATGAAAATTGTCATCATTTGATGCATTGATGCATTTCTACTGCATGCCATATGACCTCAAGTCAAGTTCAAATGACTTGAAATATCTTGTATATTTACTAAATTACTTCTAATTAGGAGGTTCACGGCACACTCCTTGTTCACTTTTATTATAAGTGTTCAAAATATTCTTTCGAAATTCTCTTTTTCTGTTCTACAGAATAAAGAAAGAAAGCCATACAGATTTAGAGTGACATGAGGGCGGTTAAAAGTATTCAGTTACACAAAAGCACTTACTGAAGATTGATCTCGGCACACTTCCAAAGAATAGGGCACGTGTAATTGCTCTTAAAGATTTTTCCCTGACTAGTATGTTCAATCTTGCTGCTGCTCATTTTTCTTTTTGCCAACAGTTAGTACAAATGAGACAAGTGTTGCTACAAAATGAGTGTGGATAGCACTGCTCAGATAACTTGATCTCTGAGAAATGTTGTGTATTGAAGTGTTACTTTTCTGAAACTAGCTCTAGGCACGTGTGAGATTACTGCCGAGGAGGAAAAAAACATTAAAGCGATTCTTAAAAACACAAGGCTATCAAATAAAAAAGTCAGTCTTTAAATCAGTCCAAAAAACAGAGATTGTACAACAACAACAAATCTAACAAATCCACAGTATGCTTTGTACTGTCAGTGAATACATGATTTAGCCTAAAGGGTTAGTTCACCCAAAAATCAAAATTCTGTCATTATTTACTCACCCTCACATTGTTCCAAACCTGTATGATTTTCTTTCTTCTGCTGAACACAAAATAATTTATTTTGAAAAATGGTTGATGGACCCTATTTACTTTTTTTCTCCATATGGAAGTCAAAGGAGTAGGCTACTGTTTGGCTTTCGACATTTTTTAAAATAGCTTATTTGTGTTCAACAGAACAAAGATATTCATACAGGTTTGGAACAATTTTAGAGTGAGTAAATGGTGATGCAATTTTAATTTTTGGGTGAACTATCCCTTAACAATATGGTGTAGCGCAGTCTGATCCATGTTTTATTAGATGAATAGGGGACTTCATGTTATAAATAATTAGCCTACACAATTATACTACGATATTGAATCCAACCTCCAACAAAATCCTGCACACTAAAATGAGATCTTACCAAATATACTAGACTGAAATCCAATGCAAAATGTTGCCCATCTTAGCCATAATCCTAATTTATAGCCTACACATACCAATAAGAACTAACTCAACAAAGTCCCCAGACAGCAACTATGGGCCCAGATCAGACCATGTGGATTCTACGCGTACCAGATGTGGGTACGCGTACCTGGGATATGAATGAGCAACGCCTGCGCATTAAAATCGAGTTTTTTCGGTGGTGTTGTGATGAGTTTGTTGTGGTTCTGCACATGCGCAGGTGTGCTGCTGCGATCGCTCACCTGTGCGGAATCCTCCAGCACACTCATGCGGAACCGGCCTCTCTTCACCTCCATCTCCATCGCGGATCCGCGGGCCACAGTGGCTCTGGAAGTTTGGTTCCTGCAGAACATTATTGCTCTATGTTGAAAATCCAACTCAAGCAACCATCCAAAGCGACCGAGTGTTTACTAAGTGAAACTGTTAAATTAAAAATAAAGATAAATTCCGTCCCAAATGTATAAATATATACTTTAAATGCGTCATTAGTATATTTGTTCTAAAATCCCGCTGGACATGTGGAAACAACTATGGAAAACGGGGTGTTTTTCTTCACCAGTTCGTGGTATGGGTGGCGCCTAGAGTTGTGAACACACTGAAAACAGACTGTGGACTGAAACACAATGAAACAGCGCCGCCATTGTTGTTGTTTAGTAGTGAATTAAGTTGTCCAATGGCACAGACTTTTTATTCCGCCAGGGGGCGATTGACGGCTCAAAAAACGAATCCTCCATTAAACCCATTCAAATTCCATGACATAGTTTAGAATTTAGAAACATCTACACGCTAACCAATCTTCATTTGAATCTACTGATTCTGAATATTGCTGACATCTAACGTTACAAATCGAAACTCCCACCAACAACCTATAACAACAAACAAATTAAGCACTAAATAAGCGAGTAGCCTACACCATAAATCCATTTTCCAAACCGTGTTTCAGTCTTATCCCAAATTACTACTTACACACCTACAGGCTATGGTGTTTATATTCGGACTATCGTCGAAAACAAAAACAGAGAGAAGTATCTCCGGCTACAACGTTCTTATTGAACTACATACGCATTATAAAATACATTGTATATATTTAAAAATGTCCATATTCAGACAGATTCTGACAATACTTGAATTTCAACCTTTATAACAACATTTTTATTAACATATTTACAAATACATACAAGTAAAACATTTCCTATAGAACATTTGAACACAATATGAAAATCGAATATGAACAGCATAAAACTGACCAAAGGCTAGGCTTTGTGACTAAAAGCTGAAGATTAAAAAAAAATATATGCTAATATGTTGAAAATGCTAAAATCCAACACACACAAAACAGGATAGAGTTGGGAGAAAAAGGACAGTGCTTATTTAAAATGGAGGTTTGTTTCAAAACTTCTCTTGAAATAAATAAATGATAAAGTAACTTACAAAAAAAATAAAAAGGGTCTTTCCTAAAGACAAAGGGAAAAAAGACAAGTATAACCAAATTATGTTAAGGAATTGGCTGAGAGAAATGAACATGTTGCCAGTTCATAACTGGAAATAAAATGCAAAAGGTTAAGACCAACGATCAAATAATACACAGTTAGGCACAGTTAACTTTACATCACGAAGAGTGCAACTGTATCAAAACCATATTTGGTTTAACAATGTGAATTAGTACTTATCCTTGAAAAAATATAATAAAATAAAAGACATTGTAAATATTTCAAGTTATTGAGGTACATTTTCACTGCATATCTTCAGTTGTGGTTCTTCTTGGTAAAAACTTCATATTCACATCTATACACCCTACTGATGTCAATCTATATTTGCACTACTTGCTTGGTTGTTCCTGGCTCGTTATTCCAACCTCAATCCAGGTCTTCTAGCTCATCAACTTCAGTAAAGATGTCACTGAAAAAGTACTTGGAGACACTGGTGGGTTCTTCTTCTGAGTTCTGCTGAGCATAGAAAGATGAAATCCAATTCTATTAATACCAATATACAATGTGGCAATAGAAGTACTGGAATATCAGAGTGTATGATACCTCAATGACAGATGCAGTGGTGCAAGCAGAGGTTGGTGACGGTCCCTTTACATTAGGGTTTTTTGCCATGGTAACAGGGCCGGCTGCTATCCGTTTTCTCTCAGGTCGTGTGGTGTTGACTGTTGGTTTTTGGGGAACTGGTTTGGCCCCTCGATGAGCTGTAGGGGGTCCTTGTGTACTCTTAGAAGAAATGAAGGACAGGAACCCCTTTGGTCTTCTGCCAGGTCTAAAGAAGAATAAAAATAAAATATATATTGTAACGTTGTATTCGTTAGGGATGAAATCAAAGCCAATATATAAAAAAGTACTTATGCGTTTAATGTTATGGTAAGATCTGTGACATTTCCAAAAGTGCTCAAAGGGGTTGAACAGGAACTAAACAGAGTGTTACAGCCAGACTGGGAAGAGAGGTGCTGCAATAATGAATTTAAATCACAAAAACATTCTAGTAGACCCTCAAAACAAAATCAAGACATTGTAAAAGAGCCAGCCACCTTGTAAGTGACCCACTCGTGGCAATGGGTGTGATCTGACTGACACTTTGGGAGTTTGGTCCAGTAGCTAACTCAACTGTCTCTTTGCCTGGGAGCTCCACCTGTCCCATGATGCCTTGCGAGGGACCCTTCTGGGAAGATTCTTGAGGATCATTTTCTCGCTGAGGTGAACGAGAACTATCGCTGGTCGCGATGAGGTCTGTGTTTGCTTCTCTGTCTGAGATTGTGGCTGATGTCGAGTTGTCCGTTGTTGAAACGTCAGCAGGCACAGTTTGCTCTGGCACTGATCTTGTCTCTCGTGTTGAAATGGGTAATGGGGTAGTCTCTTTTAAAGAGAGCGCTGCTGTTTCCTCTTCAGCATCCACACCTCGTGCATTTCGCCTTGAAATGGGGATGGGTTTCACCTGCAGCTTTGCTAAACACAGAAGAGGTCATTGGTGAAACCCATATTTTATGAGATGTAATCTTTGACATACACTGTATATAATTAAAGGATTTTTTAAAGGATTTTTTTAAAAATGTCATAGTTAATAATTTGTTAACAAGTAGATAATGTGGAGTGTCGAATAATGATGAAAACGTGAACAAATGCGAGTTTTTTTTAACAATAACTGATCCTGTAGTGACAATAGTAACTTTTTATGTTAAGTAATTTTATTGATTTTATATATATATATATATATATATAGATGTAATGCATTATTGCTGAATAAAAGTATTAATATATTTTGAAACTTTAAAATATATTAATATATTATAATATATTTAAATGGTATTGTATAATAATTATATATATATATATATATATATATATATATATATATATATATATATATATTAGGGCTGTGCAAAAATTAATTGCGATTAATCGCATCCAAAATAAAAGTCTGTGTTTACATAATATATTTGTGTGTGATGTATATAATTATTTTGTATATATAAATACCTATGCATGCAGGTATATATTTAAGAATTATTTGCGCTTAAATTCTGTATATATATATATATATATATATATATATATATATAAATACATAATCTATATTACATAAATATAAATATTTTATATATGAATAACACATTTTCTTAAATATATGCATGCATGTGTGTATTTATATATACAAAATAATTATATACAGCACACACAAATATATTATGTAAACACAGACTTTTATTTTGGATGCGATTAATTGCAATTAATTTTTGCACAGCCCTAATATATATATATATATATATATATATATATATATATATATATATATATATATATATATATATTACATATATTACTTATTGTATTACTATTTATTTTTCATTATTAATACTTTTATTCAGCAATAATGCGTTACATCAAAGAGTTTTGTAATGCAACAAAAATAATTATAATTTCTGTTTCTAATAAATGCTTTTTCTTTTGAATTTATATTCACCAAGAATACTGAAAAATGTGCATCATGCTTTCCACAAAAATAAAATAAATAAATAAATATTAAGCAGCACGTTTTCCAAATTGAGCACCAGATCAGCATTTTAGAACAAAGGATGAAGGATCATGTGACACTGAAGACTGGTGTAATGATACAGAAAATTCAGAATAAATCACATTTCAAAATATATTACAGTAACAGTTATATTATATTATGATAATATTTCAAAGTATTATAGTTTTTACCGTATCAAATAAATGAAGCCTTAGAGAGACTTCTTTCAAAAACATAAAAAAATTGGTAGTGTCATTTCAGCTCCCTTACCTCTCCTGGTTCTCTCAGGTAGTTTTCTCTTCTTCTCCAGATGTTCCTTCTCATCTTTAGTCCCCTCTGCCACAGGGCTTCCCAATAATTCCACTACTAAGTCATAAAGAAAATGTGCAATTCATGAACAGATATTACAACATGCTGACAGATGATACCATACATTTATTTTTTAATCATAAAGATCTGAAAATGTTCTCACCATGATGTTCAGCCAGACTCTCACCTTCGGTACTCTAGGAAAGGAAATGACCTCACTATTAGCCACTTATTAGACTACTTATCAAGGATCAATAGTACAGAAAGTCAAAATGTATGTATTACCCCCTGAGATACTGAGGCGGGTGTCTTGCGTTTCAATCCTCCTTTCCTCCATTTGTCCACATCCCCATCTCCACTTTTCTTTTCCTCATCCTCTGACACAGGAACTAAAGCATCTGTGATCAGAAGGTGAGAAACCTCCCTGCTCTCATTAGCACTGAAATTAATCAGAATGTGGAAAAAATAAATAAATACAAGGAAAAGGATATGGTACCATTTGCAAATATATGAATTAAATCTGTTTTAAACACTGACATTTGAGAACACAGAAAGCCAGTCTTACAAAAAAAAAAAAAATATATATATATATATATATATATATATATATATACACTCCATTTATTTGGTTAACAAATTGTCAACTAGGTGAAACCAGGACATCTCACAATATATTTGTTGATGACTTGGTGCATTGTCTTAGTGTTTTACAGCATCAGATAACAGTTTAAAGCAAACTATACCTTTGACCGTGAGAATGCAGCTCGGATGCCGCTGTCACTGGGAGGGGCTCTGTCCTAAAGGCCAACCCCTCATCTAAAGTGGATGGGATTTCAGTGAGAGAAAGTATAAACAAAGGTTCCTCAGGAGTGGCTTCTGCAGATATCTCTTCGGATTCACATCCAAAATGCTTTACAGTGCTGTCTTCAAAAACTTTTACTGGACTGGTCTTTTTGTTCTCATCCAGCATGACCACAGTTTTCTTCCTGGACTCATCTTCAGAAACAACTAGTGGTGTGACATCTTTGACAGCCTAAATTAAAGAGACATAACACATGATATTTATTATTCCGATGTCCTTATTGTAATTATTCTACTTGTCATATCCGTTTTAACTGATATTTTACCTGTGCTGATACAGTGCTCGATGCAACCTCTTGTGCTGCACTTTGGGAAACATCCGATTCTGAGGAAACTACAGCACCCTCGTCAGGACTTTTAGTGAAAGTGCTTGTGGAAGACTCGGCAGCAGGCAGTTTCTCATTTATAACTGAGTAAACAAATGCAAACATAAAAAAATCATATTTGCACTTTTGTTTTGATTTTTTTTTACATTTGTTCTGTCTAAGGGTGATTCTCATGAAACCTAAACATAAATGTGATTTCACATATATTAATAAATAAAAATAATTTAAATTAAATCTTGCATAATAAAATTAAAATCTTATTAAATCTTGTATAATAAAACTCGGAATGGTTTTTAGGAAAAAATTTTAGTCAATTCTTTACATCAATAATGCACGTTTTAAAAATAAAAATCGCAAGAAGAAATAAAATCCCTGCTGTAATTAGAAAAAATATTTATTATAGAAACATTAAAACATTTTTTACAACCATGAAAGTATGTTTTATTACATTTAATCACTGTCTGTTTTTATTTAAAATAAAAAAAAGATCTATTACAGTTACAAAAATTTGATTATTTTAACTATGTAAAATATAATATTTATTAAATATAAATATATATTTTTGTGAGATTCACACGTTTAGAGCCTGTTCACATTTTAGATAATAGTGGCTTGTTGATTTGAATTATAATACCTGTTTTGTGTTGTGTCTGTGTTCGTGTGTGTCTGGATGTCTGAGTCAGGTTGGGTTTAGGTTTGGGTCCACGGGACCTCCTGACAGGTTTAGCAGGCTCATCTGATGTGCTCTGAGACTCACTCGCACTGAAACACACAACATATAGACAATATTTGTGACTACTCATGTTTTAGACACATGAATATCAGTCTCACAACATGGGAATAGAACCGTCACCATTGGAAGCATTCATTTTTAGCTATTCAAAGAACCATTTTAACTGATTTTATTGTATTTGTTTACAAAAATAATTAAATTAAATGTTAAATCACAAAAGATAGATCACTGACTAAGTGCATCAGTGAAATTAAATGAATCAAATAAATAAATGGACCATATACTACAGTTTCAATACCTATTAGTCAGTTGTGATTCTCCCGCCTCTTCTTGTGCTTTTATTTTTTCCTCTGTGATTTTATCATCATTCTTTCTCTTCAGAGATGACACAGATCCATTATCCTCTTCAGTCACTCTTTCAGGAACAACATTGAGACCATCTTCTCTTATTTCAGATGATTTTTCTAGCTGTAGTACCTCAGGGTAAGTAGGAACCACGGGAACTGAATCTTCTTGCATGGGTTGTGTTGCATTTGTATCCTTTTCCGTGACAGATGGACCCTTAGAGCGCTCCACAGAATCTGTAACAAGTTCTGGATAGATTTTCTGCTGTGGAGCTCGTCTGGTTCTCAGGCCTTTACCAATATTGGGTTTGGAGAAACGGCCTATTTTAGGCGGTGGAACACTATTGGAACAAGCCAAATCCGGTGTCTCATGTTGAATGGGATCAAGATGAGCATCAGTTGACTGTGATTTGACTGGCTCCTCTTTTGTTTCTTCAGCAGAAAGTTCTGGAATATGAGTTTTACAGCTTGAAAATTCGACATCATCTTTCAACTCTGACTCGCAACTTACAGAAGGACCGACTGTTTCTGTGATAACTTCTTCATGGACCACCTCTTCATGTACAATGCTTGACTGTCCAAGAATATCATTTTCACCTGAAAAAGATTTAATTAAATCACGCTTCTAATGAAGATTTCGAATTTCAGTGCCCATTTGGATTCAGGCAAATAAGAGGGTTGCATTATGAAGCTATTCTTACCTGTGCAGGGTATTTCGGATGTCTGGGTCATCTGAGCCGAGTTCCCGATGGTCAGAAGAGTCTGAGCAGCTTCATTGTTGATCTCCTTACATTCTGAAAGAAAGATGTACACATTATGAACCACCAGAATATTAAAGCTTTTGGGTAAAAGACACACAATATCATACAACATTCTTAAAAGTTTGGTCGATGGCACATATACAAATTGTTATGGAAAAGTAATTCAAAAACAACTGGGAAAAAAATAAAGATATTTAATTTATAGTAAAATTTATGACTATCGTCATATACCTGTTACAGTATATCAAGTATATATAAAGAATATATATTTTATAATATAAGTATGTATCATTTAAATCATTAAATCATATCACATAAATCATACATACATTAAAGGATGTATTTTATTATCATTATTAAGATTATTTCAACAATTATGTAAATTGTAATAAAACAAATGTATCATAAATAAATGAATGAATAAATGCAACATAAACAAAAGAGAATTATCCAAAAAGAAAACTAGATTACTATCAGCTTATTTTTGGCCCAATATTATAACAGTTTTAAACGACTGTCAACTTAAGTTAAACAAATTTGTCATAAATAAATAAAAATATTGAAACCGAAAACTAGGCGTATTTGATTTCTTCTATATTTAATGTTAGAATTATTTGAATTTTTATTTGAACAATTATGTAAAGTAAATTTTTTTTTTTATCTAAACAGAAAACGCTTGTATCTGTGCATTTTTTGCCCAAATAATTTGATGTTGGAATATAACATGTCATTGCATATTGGAGACCTTTTTGACTACATATGGCATAAATGCATAGTTAATATAGATAATAACAACTCCTCTGGTAGTTCATTCAGATGGTGGAAAGAGAGCTTGAGAGAGTTTCACCTTACCTTCCATGTGGTCTGGGTCAAGAAACTCAATGACATCCTTAAAAACAAGTCAGACACAAATTAGTACCAATTCATTAGAGACTACAACAAACAAAACAAACTACTCAGCTGACAAATAAATTGTGTGTTCATAATGGACACCACAACAGTAAACAGGGGCATTAATGACGCAGGGGAGACTTACAGCAAGCAGGTCCAACTGGTGTTCATAAGTAACAGGACCAGCGGGTAATGCCGCCTGCTCATATGAAATCTCAGGGCACAAAGCATTCTGGGATGTGCCAAGGATATCAGGCACATTCACAGAAATGTCCAGCTGGGAGACAATGGGAATGAGTGACAGAAAAAAAGGGGAAGGACAATGAAAGGTAGGAAGGTTGTGAGTTTTTGATATGACATGCAGAAATAAATATGAAAGAAATGGTGTAACGAAACTGAACATCACTTTGGTCAGAAACACATTCTAAGCAAGTAATACATTTTCCCCACCAAATTATATTCAGATTTCTTTTCATTCTAACAAACTGATAATGGAATAAAATAATCATGGTTAGTGTTTAGAAAGCAAAATAATTTTTAATTATAATATAAAATTCTGCAACTTTTTTTCCAAGAATACTATGGCACCTGGTGTAAAATATGTTTCTGGCCTTATTCTTTGAATACTAGTAACCATAACAACATAATTTATGCAAAAAAAGAAAATCATCAGATTCAAACAGGGGAGTTTTTGAACAGAGAAAGCCACACTGATATGAGACGAAGGGTGTTCCACTAAGGTCCTTTAAGATAATACAAAAACAAACCTCTTCCATTGTTTCTACCACCTCTGAATTAACGGGCAGTAGAGGGCGTAGACTCATTGGCACAAATGCCTGGTTTTCCTCTTCAGGGTATGAAGGAAAGTCCACTTGGCTCAGGACACAATCTTCTACGTCCTCGTCCTCTTCATCATCATCTTCAGCTCCAGAGGCCCGTAAGGTCACCAGTCTAGATTTCCCTCTCCTGTGCATGCCCTGTTTCAATGTGGGGCCTGGTTTTAATTTAGCCCTCCGGCCGGGTGCCTTGATGCCCTGAGTTTTGGAAGACACAGGTGGTTCAGAGAGCTCTTCCTCATCTTCCTCTTCCTCTGCCGCTGCCTGCATCACATGCAGAGAGAGCTTAGGGATCCTTCCTGACCTAAATAAAAGAGAAATAATTATTAGCATGACTAGCAAAACTAAAAACAAGACCGGAGAACAAAGCCTAAAAAATAAAAAAAAATTATCATCAAAAATAAAATAAATTCATTAGAACTGTTTTCTTAAAATCAGTTTGAATGAATATTTAATGGCTCACTCAGAGACTTCACTTGTTTGATTGCTGGATGAATCATAGTTTTTGAACAATCTCTTTAATGAATGACGAATAGCGATATAATTTATATACAATCTTCTTTATTTGAAGAATCAAGCACCTCCCGAGCTCTCAATTTGTGGGGTGTGTGTGGTTGAACGGGCTGATTGGTCTCAAGTTGATCAATCAGGAGGAGAGGAAAACCAGGAATAAGGTTACGTGGGTATTTGAATCGAGCAATCTTTTAAAGATTAATAGAGCAGCTCTACATCCAACACAATAATTTATCAAGATTCTAAATCTATTCACAATTTTATCTGCATTACAGTATTGTTAATTAAAATTAAGCAATTAAAATAATTTTGTTTTGCAGTAAAACACAAATATTAGATGAACAATTAAACTGAAGAAATCTTGCCTAGGCAACTAACTAAAATTAAATATGTTTAAGCTGAAGTACTAAAATTACTAAAACTAAACAGAATTTATTTTAAAGCTAAATAGAAATATAAAAAATTTAAATGACGAACACACTGTACAATTGCAAAAAGAAAATTTCAAATAAAAACTAAAAATATAAAAATATAAGTCAATTCAAAATAGAAATAAATACTATAATATTATTAAATAATTTTTAGAAAATTGTATTAAGAACCCTAACCGGGTTATGACTGAAATATTCTAAATATTGTCACGCTTACCTGGTTGGTTTATTAAATATCTGTTCATGTACAGAATTAAGGTCAGGTTCTTCCTCTAAATCTTCCGATTCAAGGAAAATTTTTGACTGCTTATTCTTCTCCTCTTGTATCAATTCTGAAGGCACCTAAAAAGAGTGAATCATACAATGACAGATAAAATAGACGGTCACAAAAAAACTGCCTTTGTACAGTAATACACAGGTTGAATCTTACATTAAACAGCTGAAAACGTTACCTGACTGACTGAGGTCCCACCCTCCCGGGTATTGCTTTTGGGCTCAGGACGCCTGTTTCCCCATCTTCGGCTAAAGTTCTGGATCGGTCTCTGGGATCGACCCTTGAGCTGAGCTGCTTTAATAGCAGGACTCTTGTTTATATTCTCTGAAGAATCAGCTTCCCTTAACCTGCTAGAAAGAGAATCATTTTCAACCCCCTACATAAATTACACGAGTAGTGCAGAAATTACATCATCGTTCAGATAATAGTCATCATTCAGAAAGAAATTAATACTTCATTCTGAAAGGATCGATTAATCAGATCCACAGTGACAGTAAAAACATGTATAATGTTACAGAAAAGTTATATTTTAAATAAATGTTAGTCTTCTATTCAAAGAATCCTAAAAGAAAATGTATCAGTTTCCACAATTTTTCACATTTTCATCATTGATAATAATAAGAAATGTTTCTTGAGCACAAAATCAGCATATTAGCATGGCCCTAAACATTTGAATGATAGTCTACACCTCACATTTAATAGGAAAAAAAATGAATAAAAGCATGAATAATAATGTTAGGATTGAATCTTATATTTTGGTTAATTCTTACCTGTCATCTTGTGACTGACCATCAGAAGTGGCATTTTCACAGTCCTCGGGTTCATCTATTGCTGCAACAATCCAATGAAATATATCAAATGTTAACCAATAAAAATAATCAATAATCAATGCCATAAAGAATTATATAAATAATAATGTGAAAAACAATCTAAAAAAGACAGCCAGTAAGATTTACTATGCACAGGCTGTGATTTCAATTGGAAGATATACTTTGAACCAACTCAAGATATTTTTCAGAGATTTGAAGAATCTTCCCCCAGAAATCACAGGCAAGGGTTAAGCCTAGTTCCAGACTAAAATGCATATTTGAGCTGTTTTATAACTGACTTGCCGTGACATAACTTAAAATATGTCAGTGCCATTGTTTTGTCTCAGTATGAAGACCAGTAAAGTGTTTTTCAAAGTCACATTTATAAAAGCTACTTAAGTGTCCTAATTGATCTAAGGTCTATTCCTGGCTTAATCAAAACCAGGCCTTGGTCTATTACAAAATATATTTCCCATTGTGGCTTAAAGCATACCCTCTCCATTTGTCCTCTTGATTCTCCTCTGTGGAGTGTTTGTCCCTTTTCCCCTGTGTTTCTTTGAAGTGGTATCACTTCCTCCATCATTTGAGAGGTCCTCATTCTCCTTTTCTCCAGCAACCACGTCACTGTCCGAATCCTCTGAAGTGTCTATTTCCTTTCTTTTTCTTTTCGCTGCATCAGAAAATAGTTTAAGTGTACATACGAATTTGCCCAAAAAAAACCTACATTTTAAATAGATTAAAAGTTAAAATAAACTGACCTTTTACTGTCCTGTGGACTCTACTCTGTGCTTTAGCCAACTTGGTGAGCTCTTTGTTTTTATTTTTCTTATTTTCCTCAGCTTTTAGGACCTGCTCCATCAATTTTTGAAAGAAATCTAGATCCAGACGTCGCTTCTCCTCTGAAAATGAACTTCAGTTTACTTCATTTTCAGCCAACTGTCTCAATACTCAATTCCATAAGGAATCCAATTTCATTTTTCTTTTTTTAGATGGTAGGTTAACTACTAAAGGTCACTTACTGAAAGATTTATCTATTCTCCATGAGTTATTTCTCTCCTCTTTCTTGAACTTGTTCTGGGGGATTAAGAGAACACCAAAGTATATGGTGATTGAGGCTCTTAAAGATGAGCTTGTATTATTATGGCACACATTCAAGAAGAACATTTATAATGTTGCAAAAGACTTCTATTTAAATAAATGCTGTTCTTTTAAGCTTTCTATTCAAACATATACAAAACATATCACAGTCTCCAAATAAATATTATGCAATTCTGATTTGCCATTACAGGAATTACTGACATTTTTAAAATTTAGTAAAATAGAAAAGATTTAGTTTAAATTATAATAACATTTCAGAATCTTAATGTTTTTGCTTATTTTTGATTAAATAAATGCAGCCTTGATGAGCATAAGAGATTTCTTTAAAAACAAAATGTAACTTTTCAACTGAAAACATTTGGACAATAGTTTGAAATCAATGACTTTATCAGGCATGATATGAATACACACATACAAGATCACAAAACACAAAATATATTGTGACCACCTTAATCTCCAGTCGACATCTGTGTGGAAACAGCTGACCAATCATGGAGAAGTCCGTCCCCACCATGCTTATGGCCAAGAAAAACAATTCAGTCTCTGGAATAGACATAAAAAAATATATATATAAATTAAATATAGACGACACACTTTAAATTAAGAGTTGCACTGTGTGTGACTTCAGACCTCCACTTGACCAGGGTTTGGTGTAGGTGCCCTTCCTAAAGCTGGAGTAAGTGGTGGTAGAACCACGTTCAAATATGGGATCTCTGTCTTCTGCCGGATTGGGTCCTTTTGCCCTTGACACCTGGACTGTTAAACTAAACAAACCCACACAACAGAACTTTTAACATTGGAAAGACTGCACACTTCACCGTTACTAATTCCTGGACTGCACTTCTCCATGAACAGCAGCTCAGAATAAAAAGGAACGTCACTGACCTCTCCTCATCTATAATCAGAGATCCATCCTCCGCCACCTTCACCCTGGGAACTACCATAGGTTCTTCCTCCTCCGGCTGAGTTTCGTCCACTCTCTCCTCATCTTCCTCATTACCAGCATCTTCTTCCACCGTCTCCTGAACCGATGGAACAGCTGGAGTCTTAGAAGAACTAAAGAGAAACAAGAATTTCTGATGAGGGTTTAAACTTAATGCCATATTTTTAATACAGTGCCCTCATTTACACCTTTTCCAGATTTGACCATTCATATAACAGTATTAAGATGTTTGTGAATGAAATAGGTCTGCAAAGTTGTAAGCGGAAAACCAATCACAACAGACTGGGCCGTCTGACCAATCAGAGCAGAGTAGGTTCTTGGAAAGGAGGGGTTTAGAGACCAAATCATTTAATCGAAGCGTTTCAGACAATGAAAAAAAAAGATGATTCTGCAATGTATATTATGAGAAAATCAAAGTGTTTTTTTTTTACTTGGAGGCATGTAAACCTATTGCAGGAGACCTTCAAAACAAAATTAGGAGCCTTTAAAATAGCCCTCTATGCAAAGCAAATAATAATACAACACCAGCATTGAATAGACATCTTAATGGCATATGTGCACTATTTGGAAATTGACAGGGTGATTAGGCTTACGTTGGTGTAGGAGAGTCATCTAATTCTGTCTCTGATGCTTTTTGCTCTTCATCAGTGAAAGACCTGTGCAGAAAAACAAGGCATTGAAAACTAGGAAACACTGTGTCAATAATCAGTTTGTCTTAATCCCTGCACACGCCATTACATGCACCACAAATCCAATATCAACACTTGCATTCACATGAACTTCCTAAACACACAAAGGAATTAAGAACAGCACGTACTTCATCGGGTTGGAAACAGGCAGGTAATAGATAAGCTCTCTCATGGTCATTTTGGTGTGATCTTTAGGTGCCTTGCGTTCTTTGATTCCCAACTTTGGTTTCTTCTTTTCTTCCTAGATTCAAGTGTCAATGGAGAGGTCGGAGTAGCATTTTAAAAGCATTGAAATAAATCCCAAAATATGCCATGGTTACACTACTGATTCAGTTGTGATTCAATGAAAATCCTATTTAGCCTGGGACAAAACTTAATGTATACACATATTAAGTTTTCAACACAGACACTAATAAGAAATGTTTCTTGAGCAGCTAATAGGCATATTAGAATGATTTCTGAAGGATCATGTGACAATAAATTAAGTAATGACGCTAAAAAAATTCAGCTTTGCCATTACAGGAATAAATTATATTTTAAAATAGAAAGCAGTTGTAATAATATTTTACAATATTACAATTTTTACTATATTTTTGTTGAAATAAATGCAGCATTGGTGAGTAGAACAGGTTTCTTAAAAAAAAAAAACATTTTAAAAACTTTTGAACGATAGTGTAAATAGGTAAATATTGTCACTCACTACAATGTCTGTATTTATTGTCATATAATGGAGCATAAGAAAATCAGTTAAGGGAAAACATGCCTTGACTATTTTTGTTCATTATTTACCAATTAATAATATACATACACTACCGGTCAAAAGTTCGGTAAGATCGGTAAGATTTTTTTATGTTTTTAAAAGAAGTCTCTTCTGCTCACCAAGGCTGCAATTATTTGCTAAAAAAAAAAAACAAACAAAAAAAAAAACAGTAATATTGTGAAATATTATTACAATTTAAAACAGTGTTTTTCTATGTGAATATATAGTGAAGTGTAATTTATTCCTGTGATCGAAGCTGATTTTACAGCATCATTACTCCAGTCTTCTGCAGTGTCACATGATCCTACAGAAATTATTATAATATGATGCTCAAGAAACATTTATGATTATCATCCATGTTGAAAACAGTTTTTTACATTTTTATTTCAGGATTCTTTGATGAATAGAAAGTTCAAAAGAACAGAATTGATCTGAAATGGAAAGCTTTTGTTACATTAATCACTACCATTCAAAAGTTTGGGGTCAGTAGGAATTTATATTTTATTTTTGGGGGAAAGAAATTAGAAAATACTTTTATTCATCAAGGATGAGTTAAATTGATCAAAAGTTACAGTAAAGACATTTATAATGTTAGAAAAGATTATATTTTAAATAAATGCTGTTCTTTTGAACTTTCTATTCATCATAGAATTTTGGGGGGAAAAATGGTACACGACTGTTTTCAACATTGAAAATAATAATTTATGTTTTTTGAGCATAAAATCAGCATATTAGAATGATTTCTAAAGGATCATGTGACACTGAAAACTGATGTGTAATCAGCAGCAACAGTAATGATGTTGAAAATTCAGCTTTCAAATTACATTTTAAAATATATTAAAATAGAAAACAGTCATTTTAAATTGTCATACTATTTTTCAAATAAAGCACCCTTGGCGAGCAGAAGAGACTTTATTTAAAAACATAAAAAAATCTTACTAATCTAAAACTTTTGACCGGTAGTGTATATATATATATATATATATATATATATATATATATATATATATTTACACACATATTATGAATATCAAAAGCTTTTTCCCAGATTAAACACAAACTAATGTAAAGCACATACACACCTTGTTTTTGTTCATTTCTTTTTTAAGAAGCTCCCGAAGTTTCCGTGCCTGAGCTAACCTGACCATGTCTGCCGGGTCGTTCAGAGTTGTTAACGAATTAAGAATTTTCAATGGCTGAAGTTCTTTAAGTCTCTCTTTTAACACATCAGTTTGGCTTTGTCCCAGAGATGGCTCAGAAACACTCTCCTGCTGTGTGACCATGTCTTCCACAGCAGGAGGAACCGGACACTCTGGAGGGTTTTCATGAACCAAAATAGTATCAGGTTTGGAAGTTCTAAGGGGACGTTGGGACTCCCCTTGCTGGACGGTCAACGGTACAACAGTGTCTTCCAATCCGCCATCCTCTTGAGTCTCTGTCTCTTGGTCATTCCACAATGGGGCTTCAGGAATGGGCTGTGCTTTGGCCTGTCTGCTCCTTCCAGGAGGTCTCCATATTCCAGGTGCACTGGAGTTGTGGCCAGGCTCAGGTATCTGAATGGATGTCTCTGCAGTGGGGGTTGATGTTTCAGTCTCACTGAGTGTTACTGGTTTTACAGGGGACTTGGATGGTGATTTAGGAGTCCTAGAAGAGGCTGGAGAAGCTCGTGGTTTGGCTAAGTTGGGCAGGGCTGTGAAGCGTTTCCTCCTCTGAGGGCCAGAAGTCACAGAGGTGCTTGCTGAATCCTGGGCATCAGAACTTTTAGATGCTACATCCCTGTTGTAAAGCAAAGAATCAGTGATAAAACTGTCAATCTCTCTTGCATAAAGTCATGACATAACAAAATCTAGTCCAAGTAGTAACTAACCTAACAAAGAAAATTCTGAGGAACATCACACTTTTTAAAGCAGCTTTAGCAGTATCCTATGATAATTGCTACAACTAAAATGTATTGTCTCTAATAAGTAATTAACCAACATGTTTATAGACCTACATTAATGGGATATTTGAACTTTAAACAATGTATTTCCCACATTGAAAGATCATTTTAAATGGTTAAAGTTGGTGAAAACCATAATGGAAATACTGATTAGTCACAGGACCAAAAATAATACCATCAGTGTTGTCATGATACTGGAATTTCTGAATATCGATACTGCATGAAAGGAGGATTGGAACCGGTATTTCAGTATTGATGCATATCAAAATATCTATATTTTTGAGGACACACTTAACAACTTCAGTGTGTTCGGTCCGTAAGCGTGTTCTTAGAATGTTTCAGCTAGTCGTGTGTCCCTGGCATGTACATTTTCATTTCAAAATGTAAAGTTAAAATATGTCTCATACTGTAAGTCTTTACTCCAATTAAATGATCGTAAAAGTCTAAAAATTTTACACATTCAGATTTACAAAATTGCGGTTTAATAGACATAATTAGATTGATATTTATAAGACTAGTTTCAGACTCACGCTCCATGGCTAATGGCCTCCAACTGGTTATTAGAGCTCCTGCTCTGAGAGGCTTCCTCATTACTCCGCCCCAATGCGATAGGTGGGTCAGTCTTCAACTTCTCAGGCATGACCTCTGACCTCTCAGAAGGAGCAGAGTCAGCAGGACCCTGGGGAGGCTGAACATTATCTTGAGAAGCAACCGGAGCTCGGCCTGTGGGCTTCACATTGGGGCGGACGCTAATTCTCGATCTGCGCATCATCCTTCTCTGTTTAAAGGAAAAAAATATTTATTTATGCATGTGTGTGTGTGTGTGTGTTTGTGTGTATATTCAAACTTTTATGTTAGATGTGATTATCTTGATTAATCGATTTGACCACTTACATACATACATGTTAAATAAACATACATAAAGTATAATAATTTAATAATATATCAATAGAAGTATACTATGCTAATTCTCGATCTGCGCACCATCTCTATCTGTGTAATCATTTTATAATATATATGGTAACACTTTACAATAAAGTTCACAAGTTAACATTAGTTAACTACCTTAGTTGAATGCACAACACTTCGACAGCATTTATTAACCTAAATTAAACATTTACTAATATGCAATTAAAATCAAAGGTTGTATTTGTTAACATTAGTTAATGCACTGTGAACTAACATGAACAAACAATGAACAGCTGAATTTATATTAACTAATGTTAACAAAGATCAATAAATACAATAACAAATGTATTGCTTATAGTTAGTTCATGTTAGTTAATAGATTAAATTAACTAATGGCAAATAATGAACCTTATTGTACCATATAGTGTGACCATATATAATATGACATTATTATTATATTATGATTTACAATAAGACATTAGTCATTTTAACTAAAACCTTTCTGGGGTTCTTACAATGCTAATGTATGTCTCATTGGGCAATAAATCAAAAACAAGTAACGTTAACAAAGTTCAATGTGTCAACTAACTAACGTTACCTCTAGTGATGTTTACGAGTGATTGCATCAGTGTAATTCTTTCCCAAACGTTTACGTGCAACTATATATTTGATTATCATAGCGATGCACAAATATTTAATTTCCAGATACTCGAAACAAATGGCTCTTTGGTTTTCGACACATTTTTTTTTTAATGTTTTTTTTTTTTTCCAACTGGTCATTGAGGGGGTCGTGTCCAACAATGTCCATTAACATAAGCTTGCCGCTTAATTAGAGCAACACTGCATTTTACAACACCACTATACGTTTAAAAATGAGGCAATTTCAAAAATCTTACTTTATTTGGCGGTTCAGTCCAGGGTGATTTTAATTGTAAAAATCTTCAGCGGCTCACGTCCTCCATGCTTGCTGATTGTTACTGCGCATGCGCACAGAGAGCCCGGAACAAACGTTCCTTCTCCTGGCCTGAAGTTCTACCCGGATGAATTTCACAAACGGACACGTTCATGTCATAGAGGTTCATGTACACTCACTTTTAACTGTTTACCAAGACACACTTTAATAGAAATACACCATTGAAAAGATGGGGTTTCGGTATGCATAAGCGTCGAACAAAAATTGTGTGAAAATGGACCATACGACTACAAACAATCCGGCTTCCCCACGCACAGAAGGAGAAAGCAAAGATACAGCTTCTGTGTCAGGAAATTCAGCAACACTTGTTCTGTCTGACACTAATCTATTGTGTGTTGAATACCCGGGAGTCGTAAACAATGTGGACAGAATGCTGGACAGCATTGGCGGTGAAGAGGGAGTGTCCAAGGTGATCATATTGCATTGATGCTTTAAATGAAAAAGACACATGCTTTTAGACTGTGTTCATTTAGGCTGAATCTGAATTTTTGTTGCTGTATTTCAGAAGTGTTACTGATTTCTAGAACAGTCCTTGTGACTTACATTAATCTTTTACATGGCTGATATAAATGACAGCCAAGGAGAAAAGACTCCTTGTTTAAAAATACGGCATAAGGAATACGTCTTTTAGATGTATTTCTTTGACTGCTTTTTTGTGTCATTGTATTTTATTCGGTCTGATTTTAAACAATATTTGATTAATTACACCTCTCCCTACATAACAATAATAATAATAACATAGCAGATGTGTTTTATACATTATGTAAAAATCATATGATATCTGGGACATATTTACCTAGAGAAATATGTCAGATTTAACAAGATTTTCAATTGTATTAGCAAATTATTCCATTTAATTTAGCCAATTTTATTGGATGAGGATATATTAGTGGTAATAAATGTGTATTCTAGAATGTATTTAAATCTGGGATTTATTTATTTTTATTTATTTATTTTTATTTTTTTGACAGACATACTCAGATTCTTCTAAAAGACTTGAACTCCGCTTTCGGCCGAAAGATCCTTTCTGCCATCCAGCTTATGGAAACCGCTACTCCTCCACCAACCTACTGCTCAGAGTGCGCCGCAGAACCCGTAAAGGAAACAGTTCAGAGACCCAAATCAGCATGGAGATAGTGGGACTTATAGGAACCACATATAAATTTCAAGGTATAAAAGTCTACATTCACCAGCTAGTATTTTCGAAAATAATTGAATTCATATTTTAAAAATAAATTTAAGAAATTTCTACCACAACTTAAATATATATTATTATTCTTGATATTTTTTTATTTTAAATTATATGCTACATGAATACAGTTTTTATTAGGGCTTCACGATTAATCAGAATGAAACCACACTTGATTTGGCAAGATATATATGTATATATTTTTTCAAACTGATCCAACTATTTTCTTCTAACATCAAAACTACAAAAAGTCTCAGGCTTTTAATGAGGGGGTCAAAACTTTTGTACAATAAGACTTGTAGAGTATTTAACCTGTCTATCACTGGCACCGTTAAACATCAAAAGCATCACAGACAAACGTTAAAGGAGTAGTTCACTTTAAAAAAAAAAAAAACTTTTGCTGATAATTTACTCACCCCCATGTCACCCAAGATGTCCATGTCATTCTTTCTTCAGTCAAAAAGAAATTAAGATTTTTGATGAAAACATTCCAGGATTTTTCTCCATATAATGCACTTCAATGGGAACCAAACGGTTCAAGGTCCAAAAGACAGTTTCAGTGCAAACTGCAAACTGTTCAAATGGCTTTAAACGACACCAGACGATGAATAAGGGTCTTATCAAGCGAAACGATCGCTCATTTAAAAAAAAAAAATAACAAAGTTTAGGTTTTATAAGCTCAAATGCTTGCCTTGCTCTGTTCTGTGATGCGTGTTCGTGACTCTCCTGTTCAAACTCGTTTATCAAAATGAACAAATCTTTTTGGTGTGTCATTTGGTTCATTCAACGAATGAAATGAACGAGTTGACTCTGGAAAAGATTCATTCATTTTGATCATTTTGAATGACATAGGGGTGAGTAAACGAATGGCAAAGTTTTCATTTTTGGGTGGACTATCCATTTGATACTCACACATTTTTGACCTTGATTCTTTAGGAATGGCTGACTTCCAGTACCTGGCATCTCACAGTGATCCAGATGGCAGCCAGGTGTCTTTGTATGACAAGATCATTTTGCGCAAACCTGAGAAGAAGGAATTCTATGACAGTCCTGTGCCACTTTTCCTTCCTCCTCCCATTTTCTCTCGCCTGGACACGGCTGTGGATTATTACTATCGTCCAGATGTATTGCACTGGTAGGACCTGAAAAGTTGACTGGTTACAACTGCAAATGATCTGAACTGTTCTAAGTTCAGTTGTATGTATGTTTTTGGTGGTTTGATTTGTTGATTACATAATTTGTCTGCTTCCCAATAAACAGCAGGGAGACTGCAATGCAGTCTGTTCTCCTCAAAGATCATCTAATTGCCCCGAATCGGGCTCGCCGACCAAACAATGCCATTTTTGTCAACTTTGATGACAAGACCGTTCCATCAGGACCTCTAGAAGCTGCAGTGACCAGCTGGAAAAAGGTCTGCGTCCATCCTAGCGATGTAAAGGTAGAGCAGCAACTCAAACAGGTTGGTAAAATAGTTCTACTTGTTTTCAATGTGTTAAATACAGCAACCATCTCCAAGATGATCAGAACATTTGATTTGAAGCAAAAAAAATAAATATTTTTTTAATATTATATGAGGGGCTAAACTAAAAATCATATGATGAAGAAGCTGACGACATTTAAAAAAAAAAAATTACTTTTTTGTACTAATTGATTATAGTATTAAAGAAATATATTCTATATAATATATATAGTATTAAAGAAAAAGAATAATCAGATACATTACCATTCAAAAGTTTAGTGGTCAGTAGGAGACAGTAAAGACATTATAATTTTACAAATTATTTCTATTTCAAGTAAATTAATTGGAATAAAGGACATTTTTGAATACATTAAAATATCAAACAGCTTAAATTGTATTAATATAATCACACAATATAACTGTTTTAATTGTATTTATGATCAAATAAATACAGTCTTGGTAAGCATAAGAGAATTCTTTCAAAAACATTTAAAACAATCTTTCTGACCCCAAACTTTTGAACAAGAGTGCATATACAGTATGTTATGAGACTTGTTTACGTAATTCTCAGTGCTTCGTGGGAATGGATGTTTGACAACTAGGTGACAGGTTAAAACTATAAGTTGTTTAAAAAAAAAAAAAAAAGTTGTCAACTTAAGCAACTATTGGACAACAACTCTGGGTATATATTATGGGAAAATATCCTTATCTTATCATAATCCCACCTGTGCTCCAATGCGGTTTCATTTGAAAATACTACTGATTAATATGATTCATCCGCAGCTTTTCGAGAAAAGACCCATATGGTCTCGCAATGCCGTCAAGGCCAACGTCAACGTTCACCCTGAGAAGATGAAGCACCTCCTCCCTTATGTGGCGTACTACATGGTGAGTAGAGACAACTAGACGTTTAATAAACTTAAATATAATGTGGTATTATTTGCAGTGTGTTAAAATACTGTCTCTAACCCATCGAAGCCATTAGTGGTGCACAAACACTTTTTAAGTGGCACTATCAACTTTTCTGTTTGTTAGTGTGGCCTGTTATAGCAACATTGGTTCAACCAATGGTGTGAGATTGTGCTGGGAAAATCTGTTTGTCTGAACTAAAGTTCAAGAAGCTATTCAGAAGTAACCCTAAATTCCATGTTTTTCAAAATCATAAAATGTTTATTTCTAGGCATTGCATTTTGATTCCCATATTTTCGGTGTGGGCCACACTATATACAGTTGCAATCAAAATTATTCAACCCCCTCGACCTGCAATAACATTTTATGAAAACAATTCAACAATAGAAAGTGTATTAATACACATTTGAGTGATTCTGAGAATGTAAAGTTAATGGGGTAAAAAAAATATCCATTTACATTATTATTAAACCCCCAAAAGTCAAAAACTTTGTGCAAAATCTTTTATTCTTTAGAACCTCCAATAAACCTGTAAGTGCTTAGAAGCTTCTTTCACCTTTCCACTGCAATCTTGACCCATTCCTTGCTTGAAAAAGCTTCCAGATCACTGATAATCTGTGGTTTTCCACCAAATATTTTCAATGGGGGGTGAATAATTTTGATGGCAACTTTATCTTACAACCTCACATGAAAATAGTTTTTACGTGTAGTTAACAGGGCCGTGGAGGAGTTTGTGGGTCAGGTTTGGATACGATCCTCGAAAAAGACCTGAAGCAAAAATCTACCAGGTTCTAGACTTCAGGATCCGCTACGGAATGAAAAATGGTGAGAGATCATCCAAAACACATTCATAACAGTCCTAAGTATGATTTATTCCTTGACTTAAACATGCCAAGACTGCTATACAAAACTGTCCATAAGAGTGCAGAAACTTTTTTGACACCAGATGTGAGTACAAAGGACAATACACGCATAATTCCTGTAATTTTCTGTCTCTGTAGGATTTGGTGTCAATGACATGCCAGTGAAATCCAAGAGAAGCGCTTATCATTACAGCCGCCCAACCACTATCAACAAGACAGGTACAAAAACACAGATACAAATGTTCTGGCACACAGTGTCCCCCTTAAGGTGTTCATTATATAATTACTTAATTTTTCTTCTATGACCTTTAAAATCCAAGAGGTTTTGGGTTCTAAAACTTCAAGAGATTAATGTCTATTTAAAAGTTTGGGGTCGTTAAAAATGTTGTAATGTTTTGTAAAGAAGTATTTTAACTTTACCAAGGCTGCATTTATTTGAGGAAAAATACAGTAAACACTGGAAAATATTGTGAAATATTTTTACAATTTAAAATAACTGTTTTCTATTTGAATATGTTTGAAGGCATCATTAAGTCTTCAGAGTCACATGATCCTTTAGAAATCGTTATGATATGCTGATTTGCTGCTCAAGAATCATTTATTATTATCAATGTTGAAAACAGTTTTTCTGCTTACTATTTTTGTGGAAATTTTTATATTTTATTCTGGATTATAGAAAGTACAGCTTTTATTTAAAATAGAAATCTTTCATATTATAAATATATTCACTGTCACATTTGATTAATTTAATGTATCCTTTCTGAATAAAAGTATTTAAAAAAAAAATGAAAGCATGTACTGGGCCCAAACTTTTGAATAGTAGCGTAGTATTAAACTTTTTAAATGTAAATGATAGTAGTGTATGGTTGTTTCGTTCACTTCTTTAGCTCCTCAACCTGCGAGCGTATCTGACATCACCCAGGAGAGTTCTTCATCTTCAGGACCCAAACCTGCTGCTGCCAAGTACATACTAAAGGTATTTTCAGTTTTTACATTTTTAATTTAAATGTTATATCACAGTGGATTTTGGCTTCATCAGCAGCTAATATCGAGGAAGCGTTTTAAACCAGTTTTGTGGAACTTTCTCTCAAGGAATCAGTCTACATTTTCCGGGAGGGAATGCTCCCTCCATACCGGCAGATGTTCTACCAGCTGTGTGATCTGGACGTAGAAAAGTAAGAACTTTCAACACAATCTCATTGCAATTCATAAGTATTTTGGTGAATTTGTGGCTAATTCGTATGAATTTGTGGCTAATTCGTACAATCTCATTTGTAAGTACGTTTTCGTATGATCTGCTAACACCCCAGTAATGAGTGTGTTTAGGGGCCTTAATTTTGGTTTCTAATCATACATTTCTGTACTATTAACATCATATGTTATAGTTTTATAGTTAACTAAAACTAAAACAATTAAAAAAAATTGTCTTTTGAAAAAAAATACAGCCAATTGGCAACATTCGGCAGAGCAGACTCTGCCAAGGTAAAGACAAGGTAAAGAAGGTTCTTTCTTACCTTGAAAGAATACACATTAGTTACTTTAGAGTGTGGATACTCTGCCACGTTCGATTGCCGAGGGTGGTGGAGGAACTCAACAGTGTTCGCCGGTTTGGGGAACTGGCATGAAAAGCAAAAATAAGCGCACATATTCAGTCAATAGGTGGTGAATAGCGCAGCAAGTGAGACACAGTGTGGTTACCCGGCGTTCACTGGCCACTTGGGGTGAGTACACGGGAGGACACTGGCTCAACACGCAGATTTTAGAATCTGGCAAACGTGCTGGGTGTCGCCCAGTCCGCTGCTCTACATATATCGTCAGCGAGGCGCCAGTGCCCAGGTTGAAGCAACAATTAGGTAGAGTGAGCTCTCAACCCGAGAGGGCACGGCACACCTTGGGTTTGGTACGCCAAGACGATGGCATCCACTTCGTGGGCAATCCTCTGCTTAGAAACAGCCTTTCCCTTCTGCTGGCCTTTATAACAGACAAAGAGCTGGTCTGAGGTCCTGAAGCTCTGCTTTCGGTCCATGTACAGGCGCAAAGCATGGATCGGACAGAGCAAAGCTAGGACTGAGTCTACCACCACCTGGGGTAGATCACCTAAGTCCTCTGCGTCCCATCTAGAGACCATATGTGGAGATTCCAGAGGTCTAGAATCTTCTCTGAGAAATTAATTCCTTCCTCAGAGGAATGTGCCAGGGAGGGGCTCTCGTGAAGAAGAGTTCTGGGGACAAGGTCCGGTTGGGCCAATAAGGGGCCACTAGAAAGACCTGACACTGCAAGTAGGCTCACTGGGGGAAACCATACTTGCATACGTCCCAGGACCAGCTGTGTACCAGTGCATCCATTCCAAGGGTCAAGGGAGTAAAACAACTGCCAGTGGGATGTGTCTGGAGAGGCAAACAGGTCTACCTGTGCAAGTCTGAAGCGTCTCCAAATCAGATGGACCGCCTGGGGTTAGAGTCTCCACTCTCCCAGAAGGGTAGGCTGTCGAGAGAGCTCCTTGGCTGCACGATTGAGCACGCCCAATATATAAATTGCACAAAGTGACTTCAGATGCTTCTGACTCCATAGGAGGAGATGGTGAGCAGGTTGCGACAGGATGGACCACCTTGATGGTTGATGTATGCAAGGGCCGCAGTGCTATCCGTTCGGACCAGTACGTGCCTGCCTAGTGGTGGCGATTTAAAGCGGCCCAGCGCAAGCAACTCAAGGCAGTTGATGTGCCAATGCAGTTGGGGTTCCGTCCAAATACCTAAAGCTGCATAAATATAAACACTTATAATAGGCTTACCATAGTGAATCATGGTAAGACAAAAACATGTTTTGGAAGAAGACTTATGATGCATTGACTAATTTAAATTTTGTTAATTTTAGATAAAAGAAAGTTACATAGTATACCTTTTAAATGACAAAAATGTATAACAAAATGTCTAATACTTTAACTAAAATTAAACTAATAAAATATAAAAATAAAAAAATATTTATAAAAAACATAATCACTTCTCAATAACACTAAAAGAACACTGATTGGAAATCGCTACCTTGTAACATAGTTTTGTTTTCCTGTGAGATCAGGTTGGAACGTTGATTATTTTTCTTTTCAATAATTTATCCACTTTAAAGACCCATCCCACTCCTCCTGACCTTTACAGCACTTGTCTTTTTTCTTCTTTTAAGAATAAAGAATATCATTCATAAGAATGATGGAAAAGAGGAAGTGTGTGATGAGAGAGATGGCTGGTGTGTGCCCCACACGGCCGACGATCTCAGGAATATCATTTCTCAAATGATCCAGCAACACGTCCAACCTAACCGCCCAGGTAAAACACACACACAAAGAAACTATTGCATTGTTATTAAATTATTAAATACAGCAAAGTAATATTTCTTAAATAAAAATGGCTTTATTTCTTATATTGCGTGATATTTTGTTGATCTAGCATCATCCACCCAAAAGCCTACAAGAGCTAGACCCAAAACTGTTGAGAGTGGTGAAGAGGAAGATGAAGATGACGATGATGAAGATTACAAGCCTTCTGATGGAAGTGACAACGAAATGGAAACTGAGATTGCAGATTACATGTAATTCTGCTTTAGTTTTATGTCTGGCTCTTATAAAGGATTGAATGTGTAAATGTAAAAAACAACTTTGGACACTGATAGAAAATAGTTTGTTTGGGTTTTTTTTTTCCCCAGTTGGATAATAAATGGTTTTGTCAAATTAACTGATTGTGCAAATTCTTCAAAAAAGTATCTGACATACAGTAATAAAAGAGAAGTTGTGATTAACTGATAGTTCATTTACAGTATCAAAATAGTCACACAATTGTTCTTTCTATATTTCGGATACTTTTATGCATAGTTTTTTATTTCTTTCTTCTGATTACTGGCCATTATTTATATATATATATTTCAAAATTTTGGGGTGAGTTTGTTTTAAATACTTGTCAGCAAAGATGCATTAAATTGATCAAAACTGACAGTAAAGACTTTTACATGATTACAATAGATTTCTATTTTTTTTAAATGCGCTTCTTTTGAACATTTTATTTATCAAAGAATTCAGAAAAAAAATGCATCCTGATTTCCACAAACATTAAGCAGCACAACTTAAAATCAGCATAGTATAATGATTTCTGAAGAACCAAAGACTAAAGTAATTATGCTTCCAATGCACAGGAATACATGACATTTATATGAACTTTTACATTGCAATAATATTTTACAATATTCCTCTTTGTATTCTTTAGTAATTTTTTATTAAATAAATGCAGCCTTTTTTCAAAAGACTGCTTTAAAAAAAATGTCTAAATCATACCAACCCTAAACTTTTTTTTCTTTCATTTTATTTGTAGCCAACACTTTTTTTTTTATACGGAAAGTACATTTAAAAAATAAATCAACCCTGAGAAATGGTCAATAGAGAAAATAAAAGTGGCTAATAGCCCGCATTGCATTTACCCATTTTGTCAGATGGTGAATTGATTTGTTTATTGCAAACGTCTTTGTGCAATTATTCTTTAAGGTGCATGGCTCAAATGTTTTTATCATTCTTAAATATTTCTCTGAAATGGAACAGAAAATGTGTTTTTGTCATTACACAAAGCTTTAATGAACACAAAAATTTTGTGTGAGACCTAAACACAACTGCACACATGTTGTCCAGTTACTTGAAAGGACTGTGTACTCTTGGTAAGATATGACTTTGTAACACCTGGGAACAAAGAGAGATATGATTTGCGTTTGAGTTTATAAAAGCGGACAGAATTCCCTTCAGTGCCACACTTGCAGCCATTATCTAATGATGGCGATGCAAGTTTTCATCTCTGTTGCCCTCATCCTGGGGACATCAAATGCAGCTTCTGTAAGTTACAGTGAATTCAATTAAAGTTTTGTATTTAATTGGTTTATAGTCAATTTGGGGATTTAAAGAGTTAAATATAATATATAAAATATATATAATTATTAAATGTTTGAGCGTATATGTTTAACTTTTTATGCTTTACAGTTAGTGTAGTAGTTTAGTTTAATAATGAAGTTATTGTGAAGTATTATATTAAAGGCACAATATGTACGATTTTTGGATTAAAATATCCAAAAAACACACAAAAAAAAATGTTATATATTTTGTTGACTTGTGTAGGCTACTTACATTATCCCCAATATTTCTAAGAATGTTTGAATCCAGAGAAATAAGTAATTTAAACCAAGACAGGGACCATGTCCGTGCGTCGCCTATCAATGACATCACACCAGCGTTACCCTCGATTTCCAGTTTTATTATTTTAAAGCCAAGGACACACCAAAGACTCTTTTATGTGTTTCATTAGACAGGTGAGCAACTGTTTGGATACAATCATTGACAGAAAACTAATAATTTTTATATAGCTCAACACAGTGTTAATGTTTAAATTGCGTTTTCTTGATTTACCACGAGTACCATGCCTAATATTTATCATCTAGCTTACTGCAGTGTGCAATAAGTGTCTCATAGTAGCCACATAGCAGCAAAAAAAAAAGGAAAAAGAGGAAGTGGTGCAGCATAATAAAAGTTCCACTGCTCTCGAGCCGTGTGTCTCTTTAGCAATCGCTCCAACGGTTTTCAGCCCCGTCCGGCTTCAAACTACAGTAACGTTAATAAATCTTTAATACATTAGCTCATCCATGATTTCTGCCCGAGTCCCATCGGATTGTTTTCCTCAGGCTGTAGAGGAGCTCCCATGATTCTGCGAAATCACGCCGTCTTTTTTAAATAAGCGACCTGTAGCGGCGAAAATTACACATTGTGCCTTTAATACAGAAGAAATTATACTAAGTCTTATTATGAATCTTTTGATTAAAATTTAATCTATTTTAACTTTAATAAGTAGCCCCTAAGGGGAAAGTAAAAACTTTTACTTCTCCTAGAGAAATTCTGTATTTGCAATGCAGTTTCGCGAGCCGAAGCAAAAGTTTTAGTAGAGAATAGAAATGCAGGAAATCTAAAGCTGACACTGTGGTAGTAATTGGCTAAAATGCTCAAAATACTATGCTATGCTACAATTTCTAGCCAATTTTAATTGTGAACATGTTGCAGCTGGGATCTGTGTACACGGAGGGAGGGATGGATGGTAGAGGGAAAGAGTCGTAGTGTTGGACTCTTCCGCTATGTGGACGTGTTCAAGGGAATTCCTTTCGCTGCTCAACCTGGCAGATTGGCGAAGCCAGTTCCTCACCCAGGCTGGGATGGTGTGTATACCTGTCTGTCGTGCAAGCTTGTCTAGACCTTTTAAGGCACTGATTATGGCCCAGCTGGGGTCTAAAATAAGTGAGTGAATGTATTAACAGCGTACTCTTGCTGACTCTACCTGCACAGGCGTCCTGAAAGCCACTGAGTACGCAAATAGGTGTATGCAGCTAAATATTATCGGTAAAGACGTCTTGGGCAGTGAGGACTGTCTCTACCTGAACATCTGGGTCCCCCACGGACGTTCTGGTAATGCAAATCTGTTCTAATTCACAAGACAAAAAAGTATGTTAAAGGGATCGTTTACCAGAAAAAAATGAAAATCTTAACATCATTTCCTCAACCTCATGTCATTCCAAACTTGACTTGCGCAAAACATTTTTGTCCAAACAATGAAAGTCAATTGGGTCCAAAGGTGTTTTGCAGTGTTTGATGGGAAAACTTTGACAGAATTTTCATTTTTGATGAACTAGCCCTTTGAGAATAACATTTGAACAAATATGTCTGGCTTAAACCTCATTTTTGCAGTGTCTACCAATTTGCCTGTTATGGTGTTCATCTATGGTGGTGGCTTCCTGATGGGTGGTGGGATGGGTGCAAACTTCTTGAACAACTACCTTTATGATGGAAAGGAGATTGCAGACAGAGGAAATGTCATCGTGGTGACGTTCAACTACCGTGTCGGAGCCCTCGGATTCCTCAGCAGCGGAGATGCTGACGCACCTGGTGAATTTTAATTGAATATAAGTCATAAATATGGGGATTCAAAATGTTTGAAAGTGTCAACACTTTCAAAATGTTTTTGTTCCCAGTACAAACTATGCGTTTGCTCGCAAAACTTTGCAAAAGAATGCAAAAGTTTTGCGAGGGAATGCAAAGGTTGTGTGAGCGAACATATCATTTCTCAGCGGAAAGCAAAACTTTTGGAGGAGAACACAAAAGCATTAGCTTGCGAAACTTTTGCAAAAATATTAAGTCAATGCTTTTGCATTCTCCCAAGAAATTTTGCGTTTCTAAAATTTGGAGCGCAAAGTTTCTAGGGGGAGATAATTGGCAAATAATTTTTCCTCCAACTCATTTTCCTTCACCATGCCACTTTAGGGGCTCCGTAGCATTCCTTCCAAAAAATTGGCAAAGTTTCTCAGGGGAATGCGAAAGGTTCATGAACAAAAGCTAAGCATGACTTGACTACTCTGTATAGAGATTGTATATGTACTGTATGCATATGTATGGGTTGGTTAATTGATTGTAGTATTTAAATGATGATCTGAGCATGTCCTGGTCGATAGGAAACTATGGCCTGTGGGATCAGCATGCCGCTATCGCTTGGGTACACAGGAACATCAGAGCTTTCGGTGGTAATCCAGACAACATCACTCTCTTTGGTGAATCAGCAGGTGGAGCCAGCGTAAACTTCCAGGTGCTACATAAAAAATTAATTAAAGGGTCATGAAACCCTGTCTTTCAGCTCAAGTCTAGCTCAAAATCTTTTTGAAAAATGCAACTTAAATGGGCATGGCTAGCTGTGAGAAGAAGGGTGTGGTATGGCCATCACGTCACTGTTCCATGCATATCGACTGTCACTAAAAAGCAATGGTAAAACGTGAGGAAATGCTAGATTTTTATATGTAGCTGGCAAAGTTAAAGTCTTATGAAATACACCGACACTTTATTATTGTCCTTTCAAAAGTAACTGAATGTCCTGCTACATATATTAGCCTACAGTAATCGTAATTATATTTAAAACATATTAATGTAGGCTACATGCATAATTATAATGTCATTATAAAATATATAGTGGTTTATATAGACACTATAAATACATTTCAGAAAAAAAAATTAATTTTGAAAAAATCATTTTGTGTATTGTCTACGTGTCCTCTGAACTACATAATAAAGATGGCTCTGCGGAGGTGGATGAATTCTCATTTTAGACACACACACACACACACCTCTGAAGGGATGGAAAGTCCTCGGGATACTGCATCAGTCGCAAGACGCACTTGGATTAGTTGTCAACAAGGCGAAGTCCACCATTCTTCACTTCTCGCAGCTCTCTCGAGAAAATGTTTGCGGCACACTCTATAGTTTAGATCATCTTTAGATGTGTCCGTGGTTGATGGCAAACCAACCGTGCAGAGTCAGAGTCTAGCCCTGGCAATATCGCGGGGAACATATTCAACGCACTTGGACTTTGCACCATTAAAATAAATACTTGCATCCCATGATTGCCTACGCGTACGCGATAGTTTAACATGTCTGTCGTTGGAAAGATCCACGTGGTGTCATGAATAATTAAGAGGCCGTGTCTTCTCATTGGATAAGAAAACTCAGTCTCATTAATAATTATGAGACATGGCCACGTCACCCGCTCCGATGTAGATTTTAAACCCGGAAGACGAAAAAAGCGGGGAAAAACTCAAATTTAACCATTTTAACCTTATTATTAAATCTAACAGATGCTAACATTGTCTTCAATGGTGTTCAACACACATACCTCTGTTATAATCTCAGAAAATTTGGTTTGGGGTTTCATGACCCTTTAAAAAATATATATATTCTGCTTGCAGGCTTATGTATTACATTTTAATGAGTGGGTGTACATGTGCTGGTCTGGCCATATTTGCTAGGACGAGGTCATTTTTGAAAATGTCTTCACAATAATGCAAACTGTTGAAGCGGCCCTCCTTATTTTTAAGGGCTCATAATTTGGCAAAATAATGATTTCACTAAATATAGCAACAGGTCTGCGTGAGGGCTTATTATGGGAATAAAAACTATAAGAGGTCCTCTGTAATAAAGGTCGAAGCTTCTAAGGTCTGTTGTGTGTCCCATCCTGCACAGATTCTTTCCCCTAAAAACAAGGGCCTGGTCCGCAGAGCCATCTCACAGAGTGGTGTTGCTCTCTGTCCTTGGGCCGTCAACAGAAATCCACGACAAGCTGCTGAGAAGGTGAGCATCGTCTTCATGAATGTCCCACAATGCTGAATACCCATTATAAAACAGACCTAGCACATTGTGTACAGTACTAGCATTTGATATACAGTGGACCCAAAATCCTTGGGGATTTGCATCATCTCATTCCCACCCTTTTTCAAAACACTTTACTGTACACTTGCAAGTGTTTATTAAGTGAAGACGCCTTCTCTGTTTCAAATACTGACTGGCATTTCAATGATTTTGGTTTGTTAATAATTAATGAATAAATATCACAACAAAAATGTGTGTGCACCTTTAGATCGCAAAGAAGGTTGGATGTCCCACTGATAGTGGGATGGTGGCTTGTCTGAAGATGACAGATCCAAAGCTTGTTACTCTTGCTGGAAATGTGGAACTAAGTACATCTGCAAGTGGTAAGAATATTCAAATGTGGCTGCTTGTGTTTTAGCCCTTACATGCTTTCTATTACCCTGGGTTTCCCCGTACTCCCCTTGCGCAGCGCGATTTTATTCACGCTGCTAGGCAGTCTGGATACCATGGACCAAATTTTCGCCTCAGCGAGGGGACCAATCACAGAATGGGGAGGGAGCAGCAAGACGATGACGACGTTTATGCAACACACCGAAGCAGTTTTTTTATACCTATGGATCCAACATGGCAGCAGACGTGAAATTACCTTTCGATGTAGCCTTGAATATTGTTCTAAGGAGTTAAGAACGCAAATACATCTCTGACCCATCGTCTTCTTCCTCATCTAATTTCTTTGGCTCTACATACGTCGCCTGATAGAATTGAAATGATTGGCTATGAGCTACGTACAGACGCATATGATAGAAATGCGTAGCACCCAATAAACGGCTCTGGGCATTCGTAAACCACGCCTCAAATACAAGAAAATGAACATGTGGCTCCAAGATCACGTCTCCATGTCAATGAGACGTAGTCTGTTGTTAGCCAGGCTTAGCCTGGATGCCAGCCCGAACTCCGCCCAGAACATTTTTTGGTCGGGAAGTTCGGTCTGGACTCGATCCATTGAGGAGTAGTTATGATCAGGCAAGAAATGTTCGGGCCAATCAGATTGCCAGGGCGGGCTTTATACGATGATGGACAGATGATCTGCAGGGACGTAATCATCAAAAGAGCGCTAACTGGATTCCCTCAGAGATGACTGCAGCTGGAGAATTGAGATGTATAGATTCCACTTTCGCGTCTGTTTTTAAAATTAATCGACAGCCCATTAATTTTAATAGACAAACAGAAAACTGCCATCAAGGCATTTGTCAATCGGAAAGATATTTGGCAAAAGTGTAACTTATCAGCTGGCTCTGACGAAGATGGGATGTAATGAAAAGCATGTGGTCGTTGTGGTTTCTCCTTTGGTCGCACTCATGAAGGACCAAGTGAAAGAAGCAACACTCGTTATTTTACTTCTAAAATAAGTAAGTTCTTTTGTTGACAACTGTGATATGCAAAGTATTTGACTTACTGCGTTGCTCTGATTAGTTGTAGGTCTGTCCGACTATCCAATTGAGTGCAGAGTTTTTTTTTTTTCCTGGTTCAGTTAAGACACGCCTCATAATCAAAGCCCTACGGAGTGGTCTCAGACTCATATTCTGACCAGAATATGAGTATGATGAAGTCAGGCTAAGCCAGGCTAGCTTTCTGTAGCAATAGTTGAACTGTCTGAATAAAATCTGTACATAGGTTTTTTTTCTCCATTCTGTCCTTGATTGAGTTTTGGTTCCTTGCCACTGTTGCCTTGGCTTTTGGCTTGCTTAGTTGGGGACATTAAATATTCAACAATATTATTGATCTGTGTTGTATTATTTTCATGTTATCACAATCTGAATTGTAAAAAGCGCTATATAAATAAAGGGGACTTGACTCTTTTACTGGGAATCCCAGTGAACAAGTCAGTGTATAAAAGTCATGCAGGTTTGCACAAAGTCAAAAGATCAAATATGACTCAATATGACTGATTTTCCAGATCCAATTGTGCACAAACTGGATCTGTCCCCCGTAATCGATGGTGAATTTCTCCCTGGTGAGCCTGACACCCTTTTCCAAAATGCTGCTGACATTGACTACATCGCTGGAGTCAATGACATGGACGGCCACCTCTTTGCTACCGTTGATGTCCCCTCTATCAACAATGCTCTGGTGTCTACCTCTGTGTAAGTGTGCTACATTTATTCATTTTTCATTTACATTCATACATTTATTCATCATCTGGAATAATTTTGAGAATTTTTAAAGACCCCATAAACAAGTTTTGTGGCTTTGGTTTATGTACGTTAGCTTTGAGGCCATCTACATGCTAATGTACTATTTAAAGTAAAAAGTTGGCAAAAGTAAGCTTTAGAAGACCCATACTGCATTTTTTTTTTTGTGTCCCAATATATTTCAAACATTTGCTTAATATCTGTAAAATGTATAGCTTAAGGAATATATTTTCGAAAACAATCATTAAAACCTTCAAGTGGTAAAATTACAAAAATATAAAATTTACTTTAAGGTGCAAGAAAATATATTTCAAATCAAATATTAAAATACAAATAATGTGTAGCGTTTTTTGGAAAGATTTATATATTTAGATAAAAAATAAAATATATATGAGGAAATGTAAGTAACTAAAGCGTTTATGTAACCATATTTTGTATTTAAACATATTTTAGCATCTATTTTAGCAATATATTTTTGATTATTTTATTCAATATTTTGTATTGTTTGGGGTCGGTAAAATGTCTTTGAAAGACGTCTCTTCTGCTCCCTGAGGTAGTTTTTTTATATATAAAAATATAGCAAAACAGTAATATTGTAAAATATTACAACTTAAAATAACAGTTTTATATTTTGGTAAAGCTGAATTTTCAGCATCATTACTCCAGTCTTCAGTGTCACATGATCCTTCAGAAATCATTCAAATATGCTGATTTGTGAAAGAAACTAAATTAGGGCTGTGAAACGATTAATCGCGATTAATCGCATCCAAAATAAAAGTTTGTGTTTACATTATATATGTTTGTGTAGTGTGTATAATTATTTTGTATATAAATACACACACACACATGTATATATATTTAAGAAATATTTGCATGTATATACTTTATATATATTTATACAAAATTAATATTATACATAAATATTTGATATATTAATAACACATTTTTCTTAAATATATACATGCATATGTGTGTAATTATCCAAAATAATTATACACACTACACACACATATATTATGTAAACACAAACTTTTATTTTGGATGCGATTAATCGTGATTAATCGTTTCACAGCCCTAAATCAATGTTAAAAACAGTTGTGCAGCTTAATATTTTTTTAAGACTCTGATAAAATAGAAAGTTCAAAAGAACAATATTTATTTGAAAAATAAATCTTTTGTAATATTATAAGTGTCTTTATTGACATATTTTATCAATTTAATGCATCTTTCCTGATGCATTACATTTTATTTTAAATCGTACTGATTCCAAATTTTTAAACAGTACATACAGTATGTTTTAGTGTATGGGAATATACACATTTTAAAATGACAGTCTTTGTTTTCTGGAAAAAATTGTGATGTAAGCTAAAGGCAACTGGCCTTTCAACAAAGGGTTAAACCGATGAGCCCTATGCAGAAAAAACTGCACCTGTCTAGGTGCAGTCAACTTCATTTACAACTGCTATTGATTTATAACAGGCAAGATGTCAGGGATCTCTCGATTTCACTGTCTGGAGCAAGAGGACAAGACGCCGGTGTCGCAACTTATCAGGAGTACACCGTCAATTGGGGTAGTAACCCTAGTGATAAGGATATTAAGAAAACAATTGTGGACATGGAGACAGACTACATCTTCCTGGTGCCAACCCAAGCGGCCCTGTACCCCCACACTGACCATGCCAAGTAAGCGGACTTCATCTTCTAATACTGACCTCTAAAGTGTGAACTGAATAGTGGAAACCTTAAAACAACCTTTTTTCTCCATTAGATCTGCACGAACCTACTCCTACCTGTTCACAGAGCCTTCTCGCATGCCTGTCTTCCCACTCTGGATGGGTGCCGATCACTCTGAAGACCTGCAATTTGTGTTTGGGAAGCCGTTCGAGACTCCTTTGGGCTACTTTCCTCGCCACCGTGACGTCTCCAGATACATGATTGCCTACTGGACCAATTTTGCTCGAACTGGGTATAAAAACATAAAAATAATTACAAATACTTTCATGTGTAGAAGCAACTATAATAATTAAAATATATATAAGAGTACTATAGTACAAGGCTTTTCTATAGTTGTGCAATTCCATTTGGTGCCAATATTGAATATTGGAGAATGAAAATACTATTATAGTTGTTGTTGTTTTTTTTTTTAATTTCGTTTTAATTTCCGTTATATTTTTAGTAATTTTTATAAAGCCTCTAAAGGATATGGTGGTTAAAAAAAAATGGATAAGAGGAAAAAATATATTAAAAAACTTTTGCGTAATATTTATTTCAGTTTTACAATTAGTTTGTTATTAATAGATCAAGTTGAACTACATGAAATATATATTTTTTAATATATGAACATTTGTAAGTAACAAAAATATTCTTGAATGGTTTTAGTTAAGTATAATAACCCTTGTGCACTTGTGGTGCATAATGATAGCTAAAGTGTCTCTTTCTCTCTCCCTCACAGTGACCCTAACAATGGTGAGTCCAGTGTTCCTGTAGCCTGGCCCGACTTTGCCAGCACTGGCCATAAGTACCTAGACATCCACGGCAATATGAACAAGAACAGTGTGAAGCAGATGTTGAGAACGCGCAAGGTTTACTACTGGACTACCGTCTTTGCCAGCTACCCGTCTGTCCAGAAGAGCTGAGCACTGCTAACCTGACTAGAGATTCAATAAGCAGTTAATGTCATGCTAAGATTCATGCAATAAACAAAATATATGATGATCAAAACCAGTTTTTATTTATTTATTTGCCATGACATGAAAATAATTCTGTTTGGTGCTCCAGTGAGATGAGAGAAAGTTTACAAAGACAATATTTTTGACATCAGTTAACGTTTTCTAAGATTCATAGATAACTCTAGAAATGTTCCACTACATCACATGTGTCAAACTCCACTACTGGAAGGCCACTGTCCTGCAGTTTAGCTCCAAAACACCTGCCTGGAAGTTTCTAGCATTGGAAGATACAAGGGACCATGACACTATTGGAGAAAGCACAATAGTTTACTTAGATCATGTATGCCTTGATATCCAATCACATTACAGCCTGAACGTCACTGAGTTTTTTTCACTCTTTGCGGATAGCATGAAAATTAATGAAAAGTTCCTTAAACTGAATCATACCTGTCTCGCAATTGTCCATGACTTCTCTCATAAAACAGCATTTTTTCATTGTTAATTCTATAAATAGATAAATCCAAAACGAATGATAAAAGCAAACATGTTGAAGATTAGCCGATGAGCTGTCGATTCATTAAATGATATGCTATTTCCACACAGCGTGGTGAAGCCTCTCCTCCATTGAGATCCAGTAAAAATGGCCTTGTCTACTTCCCTGTCTACTGCAGCTTTAGCTGTTGTTATGCCTTTTCCGGCTAAAATTCCTTGCTTTTGGGGGGGTTGTCTTGCCTCTCCAGTGCGCCTGTTGTCACTTTCATTAGCACCAAAGCAAGTGAAACTGATTCACAATCACTAATGCTTTGTAACTGGACAGATTGATATCCTTCAAGTTTAAGTGACTTAATGTGACAATTTAGTGTTCCCTTCATTTTCGGAGCAGTATATAGCGCTATATAAATAGAGCTTTGATGCAAAAGCACCAATAAAGTACCATTAATGTAGTCCATGCAACTTGTGTACTATATTTCAAGTCTTTTAAATTCATACAATGACTTTTTATCAGAAACAGACTTTTTTTAGGTGAGCTATATTATGTGGTGCATTGATTATAAATGTGCATGCAAAATTGGGGTTCAAAGTGAGGTTCACTTGTAATGGCAATTCCTATGAATACAAAGTTGAGTTCATTAAAAGTTTCAATGTCATGTTTCTTGCCAGGAAGTGTGTCTCTGAATGCAACAAATTTATCCCACATATTCCAGCTTAGAGTTGGCACAGGTCGAGAAACCTTTAAGCTTTGCGGGCTGTTAAAATCATGCTGATGTGTTGCCTTATGATTGATCTCTGTGGAAACATACACTCTTTATTCATTCAGTGTCCTACTGCCAAGCAAAAAAAAGGGCGTAAACCCTTGACTCCAGTCTGTGTCCTGAGACAGGGTCATGAACATTGCACACACAAACTTCACAAGCGCGCACACACACACACAAATGTTGGGTCTCCATGTTTTATCGAGATTCGAGAATTTCCATAGACATGGATTTATTAAATGTACGTATGCACAGATTTGATCTTAGAGTGTGGGTATGCCAAAAGCCGCATCAACGATGTGAAAAAGTGCTTAGCACCACGTCAGGGTCTAAGCAGACGAAGACACTTTCCTTGTGGCAGAGAGTCAGAGTATTTTGAAGTCTAAGCCATTCTTGCCACTCGCCATTCCCAAGTAAAGCATTTGGATGTGAACTGGTGCTCTTTTATACTTGAACAAATGCTGTTCTTTTTCATCAAAAAGTCCTGAATTGTTTTTATCATGATTTCCACAAACATTTTAATCAGCACAACTATTTTCAACATTGATAATAATAAGAAATGTTTTTTGAGCAGCAAAGCATCATTAGAGTGATTTCTA